>NC_091929.1:20054342-20344342 GCF_041260155.1 Ptychodera flava | reverse complement strand
TCCAAGTTTCAACACTAAGACCTTGAATGTTTTCAATAAATGAAGCACATTATTTCCATGACTTGTGAATATTTGATTAATTTTGTTTCGGTCACTCAGTGAGTAGTTTACCTGTCACTAAATTAATTGTTAAGTATAGGCAGGTTGCTTTAGGTGTCGCTTCTTTTTAAGGTAGAACGCGCCTCGGGGACAGATATTCGGACTCTCAAACTTTTACAATTCTTTTCTGATATACCACTTGTGGGGGTTCATTTTAAAGCTCTTGGTGTAAATAACGGTTTACCGGCGTAGTTTTTCGAAATTCGAAAATATTATTTTTCTTCATAGAGTGAACACAGGGATGGCGGCCATTTTGAATTTTAAATATCGGTAAATCTTGGGTTATTTGTTTCTCTAGTACCAAAATTTGCACGTTGACACCCGATTTTTATTCTTGATTTTGAAAGGGAATGGTTGAAAGATTCACTTTAGGGAAATTTGAGCAAAAGTTTAAGTCTTTCACTTTCGAGGCGCAAACTACCTTAAGTGACTCCGTCGATGGTGTAGCCTCAGTTGGCAAGAAAAAAGGGGAACCGAGATTTTTGCTTACAATCTAGAAAACCTCCTAAATAATGTTATGACAGTGTAAAACTAATCGCAGTCATGCAGCATACATGTGGGATAGATACTATTTTTAACAATGAGGACTATCTGATGGAACACCGCCTTGAAAACGGCCATTCCACCACAATGAAAAACTACAACCATGCGGGGTTTTACGGGATTTCTAAAACCACAAAATCAGCCAGAATTCATAATCATTTGACCGAAACTTAAAAGTCGCACCCGAGGTTCCCATTTTGCGGCCGATACAAAAGAAGTAATTAACCGCGCATATTCATGTATTGGTCATATCTGTTGACGCAGTATCCTACAGTAGGTTGCTTGCTGCCACAAACTTGACCTCTCTACACTTGAGCAATTTGCGAGAGCAAATTCAGTGTCGTATTCAGTGTCGCTTGATGGGCAATTGAAAACCACGCAAGCGTGGTACATTACATAACATTTTGCCTCTATACGCATGCTTCTTTTCAATTTCTTTCATTTACAATTGTATCTCCGAGTCCTTCCAAGTTCGCACAAAACACGAGCATAACAGAATAGTGATCCAATCGCATTCCAGGTACTGTCAAGACTTTGCAGACGCCTCAAGGAGTTCACTCAGCTTGTACCTCTTGAACATCAGTTAACATGGTTCTCTACAGAGACTAAACAAACCAGGAAGTCCACCAAACAAAGGAAATAAAAAAGACAGATGCAATCCGAGTTTCCTCAACAAGCGAGTTAAAATCACGTTTTGAAAAAAAATTAAGAGTGAAAAATCGGTCGACAGTCTCAAGACTGTCTTCGGACCCCTATTGTGCTATGAGAACCCTGAGCCCGTATCAACGAAGTTATTATTGGGGTGTCTGATGGGTCGGGAGGAGGATGGGGTTATGGTCATGAAGGTGGATCGCAGACTTTATCCTAATTAGTAATGGAAGCAAGCCTTAGATACTTAGTCACATATACTGTTGGAGGGTCACAGATTGAGTAAGGAAATATCCGTAGTATCTGTTAAAGTGGCGAAAAGCCGTGTTATTTCCCTGGAAAGACAGCTGCCACCCAAACACAATTTACAGGAACAGATGCCCCCGTTCCTTTTCATGTTTTTACGAGAGTTTAGTGAAAAACAACACGCCTGCAGTTGAAGGGAAACAAGGCAGCAAATAAAATACTAAAGATACAGTGGCGGAGAAAGAAAGGTCGACATGGCATAGCGTCGAAATACAGTTCGAGGTTGATTTAATAGGCGGTGAGATTGCAAAACAAACCAGGCAGAGAGTGTAATGGTCCATGTAAATTGAATGACTCTGAATAACTTGAAAGTTTATCAGGACGTCAAAGTCCGGGGTCAAAGTGCTATGTTTTGTGCTAGATATTCTTAAAATGTCAGTTAACAATGCCTGTGACCAAATAAAAAAAAAAGTTGAAAACCAAACATGTTCAGCCTGCTATCATTACTGGAACAAACACTGTTATTATTCTGAACGGTTTACAGTAAAACGAAGAAGCTGATTGTTAAAATGCCAAACAAAAGAAAACGATCCGAATTGAATTTTCTTTCACAGAGGTCAAAGTGTCAACAGATGACTCGTCAAAAGAGGAAGTTGAATTTTGTGAACACAACAAACGCTTACAAATATTACGCATATCGATCCTTAAATCCACGAATATATATTTAGTATCATTCTATTAATCGGGATATTTTCTGATGGTTTTTCGACACGGGACAAGGCCATCTAGAACATCGCCATGACGCGTATACATTTCTCTGTTCTCATCCGACTTCGTTTCAGTTTGGTCGGTAAACTTCAACGGGGAAGTGTTTTCCAGAAATTTACCTCAAACTATTTGATATAAGCGAGCAAATAAGACAGACTGTATCACTAGTTATTAATAATAATAATAATTATCTTTATTCACACCTAGGCCACCGGCCCTTTGTGCCATAATGGTAACAAGCATATACATTGAGATCAAATGTACAGGAGTTACAGAAAAGTTACAACTACATTAAACGGTCGTTTCTTCTTTTAAATGCATGAAATATAAATTTACAAAGATTTCAAATGATGGAATGGTCATCATTCTGCATTAATTGAATAAATTTATCAAGACTAGGAAAATTGTAATAATAGAAAGGTAAGTATACATTTCTGAGATCAGAGTTATTAAAGGTCGTTATATACTGTTCCTTTTGAAAGAAAAAGGCTTAGCGATCAATCTTCCAGATTGGATTAAGTGCAGCACTGCAGCCTGGTTCAGACACACAAACAATGACTGGAACCTCGCCAGTGCCAAATAATCCTCTACGAAAAATAAATATTGTTTTTGTTCTTAGATCATCGTTTGATTTCAGTGACTGTGATTTCTAACCACCAGTGTTTGAATTGTGTCATAACAATAATGAGGCCTTATCCAAACTGGGACCAGGACCGGCGTTGCGCGTCTATATTTTAGGCCGTCTACATTTAAGTCCATTTCAAGTATTATATGTAGGATCCGAATCTCCTCTTAGACCAGGACTAAAGTAATCCGACTCTGGTCCAACACTGATCATCTTAAAGCTGACTTAAAGAACACCGACGTCGACTCAGGTTCAAAACAAATTGTCCAGAGTGAACCCATTGCAGTAACCAAGCTTCAAAACGCATTTATAATCATCAATAGGTAATTTGTGTAAAATCGGGAAAACCTGGATATACTGTAATGTTCTGTATTCCCCTCCCTCTATGACCTTTAATGAAACCTAAAGTTTGGCTCTCCATCTAGCGGTGATCTTGACACCGGTGTATTTGATGGTCAAAATTGATTACGACTGATTGATTCGATCGACTATATATGTAAACGTTCTATGTATGTATGTATGTATGTATGTATGTATGTATGTATGTATGTATGTATGTATGTATGTATGTATGTATGTATGTATGTATGGATGTATGGATGTATGTATCAGATGTATGTATCAGATGTATGCATATGTACCGGTATGTGTTTACGATGCATTCGTCATTTTCATTTTATATCAGATTTTCGATATTACTATGTCTCCTTAATCATCTTTTTTGGGAGTTTTTATACCTGTAACTGTGTCATTACTTATTTTCTCACGTTAACCTAAATATTTTTTCTGGATCTGTTTGCTCTGTACAAGAGTTAATCTGTATGCGAAGCAGATAAAAGACCAAGTTCTTCAAGCATGTATCGTCCTAATTCCCTGTTGACTGTCATCACATTGTGATGCAAACATCGAGGAATAATCTGAGGTAAAAAGTAGCAGCAATGGAAAAACACAATTGGATGTTGTTCTAAACATCACGGGTCGAGTTCTGTGACCATTACGTGGATTCCTTTGACTGCTCCCTTAACATCGGGTGACACTTCCACCTTGGGCGTTGTCAGCTAATCCGACCGCGTACCAGCATTTCTGTGCGGTTATTTTTCCCATGCGTGACAAGTCAAATGACTACGACTGAGGGAAAATGTAATGATTTCAGAACAACCCCCTCTCCAACCTTAAACCCCCCCCCTTTTCGTTGAATACGAGAAGCTATCGTTATTGCAGGTATTGTAGAGTTAGGGTCAATTAACTAGTGAGAGGGTTTGGTCCCCCCCCCCTCGCCGGGGGGCTTTTTTTCAAATGCTGCGTTGCGTCACGGTATTTCCCAGGGCATGACTATTTACAACTTGAAGGTGAACGCATTTACATTATATTTGTTGTTTACAGTCCTAGCTACACTACCCCTTCAAACGTCGGCAAAAAGATAGAACAACTCAAGTTATTGTACCAAAATCGTTTTGCAACACAGAAGGGCGACAATTGAGAATACGTACACAACAGGCATTATAATTACTTGGCCGACGCAGGAAAACAATGGGCTCAGCTTCATTCCTGTGTCAATTCACAATGCGACCTTGCTCTTCGTCGAACAAGCTGCCCACCCCTATTACAAGTATCAAATGATCCGTGCTGGTCCGGGTCGTCTCAAGTCCATATATGGTAAAAATTTTGCTTTCCTTAGGTATTGATAGCAGGCAGCTGGGCTTGAATGCATCATACTGAAATACTTCATCTCACAGTGAAGGTAAGTCTCCCGTTTCTTTGCACAGGGACAGTCATCAGGGTAAGAGAGCGAGTGCATTTTTTCCCTCACCAGGTCAAGAGAACGAGTGCAAGCGATATCTGTCTCGTTCTTCACAGTCCACCTTACCGGCGGCCATCTCATATCATCATACGCCCAGATTAAAATGTTTATTTGGTAGAGAACATCAGCGTAGTAGGTACCACTCCCTAACCAGCATGGTGCAAAACATTCATCATAAACTGTCCACGGCTGTCATTCACAATTTTGCAAAAATAGTGAGATATAGCTCACCATAAACTTTTTTGTGGCACAATTTCGAAGTGTGGCTTATTAAATAGCCGTATTAAATTGACCACGTAATAAACTCTTTTAAGCAATTGAAGGGAAGGCGGAAACATTGAAGACCTAAAACTTCATCCGCAAAAAATCATTGCAATACCACTAGGGACAAAAAAGGCAGTATATCTTGGGTTTAGGTGTTTTACAGATATTCTACAGCTGTTTTCTCGGACTTTTCCATGCAAAATAAATCATGCACACAGATTTGTGGTACCTTTGCTTGAACTAACTCCATCCACTTTTCATTGCACACTTTCAAACGCAGCTAAGCTACTCAACATGTGTGACGAAGACGTTGCTGCCTTGGTTGTGGACAATGGCTCCGGTATGTGCAAAGCCGGTTTCGCCGGAGACGACGCACCCCGTGCTGTTTTTCCTTCAATCGTAGGGCGTCCACGTCACCAGGTGAGGATTTTCTTCGTCGTTGTCATGTTGGCCAATGGAATGCTGTCATTGACCATAGCAACAGCGCGTTTCTTTAATTAATGCACCAAATCCTTTCACCTGTTGAGCTCACATAGCCAGGTCTCATCGTCCAATCACGGGGGTGCATTGTGCATCCATGGTCCGATCAACGCTTACATTCAATTATCTGGTCAATACACAAGTTACATCGCCAAAAGACGAGAGGGGAGAGAGTTGTTGTGTCCTCGGCGTACCAAATCCTCAAATAGAACGATGGTGCGCCACAAACGAGTAGATGGTTATTGTGTGTGCTGGTGAAGTCGTACTCAGTTTTGAATGGTAGAGGTGTGGGGTCCGTTGGGCAACTGAGACAAATCCTTGAACAACTGAAGAGTTCTTGCATAATGGTCAAAAGTCTACAATCATCTTATAACGGCAAGAGACTTAGTCTTAAGTCGAGACTTCGACGAAGATTTAAGGACCCCGTTTTCTGCCGACACGACAGCGCGACCACACCTTGAAAATTGGAGCCTTTCGACCTTGAACGCTGTTGTAATGCAAATGAACAACCCGCAGGATGCACCTGTCCTGTGGACCAAACCATAGACAGTAGAGTCCCGCTTCTACAGTCTATGATCAAACACACCACTCTGTAGGTGGATATTGTCACCTTTCAGTTGACATACCTCAAAAATCGTTAAACTATATATAAAATACTTGCTTTTAAACTTATTAAATTTAATATTTACCTCTATCTAAGTTGTTCTCGTATGAGCCCGAGACTTACTTTAATTCGTATCCTTTTGAGTAATCATACCACTTCAAAGACCGAAAATGTCCACGTGCTAACAAAAGGGGCGCGGCAAAGCACGGTTTAAATGGACCAAGCATTGACGTACTGCTCTATAAGTTATTTTCACTCACTAAGTAAACAATCTATATGCCTGAGATTAATCCATTGACAACAAAACAACGTGAACCTTCAACGTATTGGATTCTATAACCAGGGGCCGTGAATAATAAAATCGCAGGATAAATAAAAGTCATTGCGTTCAGGTGGAGACGGGGGTTAGCATTTACTAGGGTGTACAATCGAGAGGTCTTCCTATTCCTTAACAATGGGGCAACACGAAAAATCTTGAATGAACATATTCGAAATCCAAAGCATGAAGTTACTTAGAACTAATCACGACTTGTAGAAATTACTTCAAACTATGCAACGGCCATGCTAATTTATGTCTATGAACAAGGTAACGACAAAAGAACTCCAAAGTTTACGAAGTCACTTGATCAACACTCCGACGACGGACGCCATCTTGGCCATCGCCATCATTCTCGCGTTTTTCGGCTGTGAGAGATCGCGTCGACGGAAATTGTTCGATTTCACAGTGATTATTGTCCTAACAGTAAAGTAAATGTTGGTGACAAAATTTTCCGTAAAAAGCCATTTTTCTTTCGTTGAACAGCTGGTGAAATTGACTCTTTTGAATTATGAGTTTGCAAGCGTTATTCCGAGAGGGGAAAAGATGGCCTTGCTGGCAAAGTTTTGTTTACACTGAATTCTATCGGTTCTCGATGGGGAAAGAGTTTACCTATCCAGCGCAAATTAGCGCCAAGGAATTTAGGTTACAGGAAGTAAGGGTTGCGTCAGTACCTCTCCACAGTAAGTGAGACTACCCACAATTCCCCTTGATTTGTGTGCTCAGACATTATTTGCTAAAGGCTTCTTCAATTTTATCAGTTTCTTAATAATTTGAAACCTAGAATTTAGTTTAAGGATTATTGGTTAAAACTATGTTCCAAAATTATTGATCATATTTAAAATTCAGGAGTAAATTGAATAAGAATTCGATGTTTGAAGGTGCTAAAAATGGTACACTTGTCAAGGTACAGTTATCAGCAACTAAGATGGTCTCATCATACCACCTGTCAGACATGCAGATTTCCTTTGTCACAAACATTCAAAAAAATCAACACTCTTTCTTTTGCCAACACAGATGCAACTTATTCCTGTTATTCCCTTAGTTTCCTTGAAAATATTGCATATGGCTGTCAAAAATCTATGTTAACAATAACACAAAATTGCTATCTCCTCTGCGGAAAAGGCGTTGATCTTCTCATTATTCACAGTGAGAAATTAGAGAATTATGATTATCAAAACTATGGTCCCAGAATTTTGAAATATTGACCGAGCTGTTCTGTGTACAGAAGAAACTTGCTTCAGTTCAGTGAGTGATCTCCATGTGTACGGATCATGGAGAAATGTGGGTAACCTCACTTACTGTGCAGTCTCTTGATCATCACGCAGTTACAGGTGAACACCTGCCATTAATGAATGAAACAATGGTGTGTATCCATGATACGTTAAACACATACAAAGGGTTAGCATGAGGACAATCTTGCGTCACCGTAGTGGGCTCAATGTTTATCTACCGGTAAAAGTGTTTATTTGACCACAGACTTATTTTTTTTTGCAGTTCTTTTCTCAAATTTCTTAAGAGTGAAGTATAATTTCGTCCTCTGAATCCTTTTTAGTCAAAAGTTTACGACCGATAATAATAATAATAAAATAGTTCTTATCAGCGCATTGTATATAAAATCTCTATGCGCTTTACAAAACCAGGTAAAATACACGTACATAAAAACTTTAACAAAATCAGTTCAGTATAAAGAAATTGAAAGAAAACAAACAAAAAACCCATTAAGAATCGGTAAAAAGAAAAGTTTTAAGCTGAGTTTTAAAAGATCTAATTGATACAGCGGATCTGATTTTAAAAGGAATAGAGTTCCATAATTTTGGACCTGCCACAGAGAAAGCCCGTTCACCGTAAGCAGAGGTTGCAAAACGCGGAATATTTAATGTAGCATTGCGGTTGGATCGCAAAATTCGTGATACATTTTTTTAAAGAAAGGAGTTCAGTGATATACGATGGACATGAATTGTTTAATGCCTTGTAGACAGTGAGCCTACTACCGATGACACTCTATTTCTCATTTGCAAATTCTTCGGAAAGAATTCTGAAAAGTAGCATTTCTAATTACTGTCAAATTGTGGTTATGTTACGTAGTCCAGATTTTTAGGCAGAAATTGACTTCACACCAGGACCTTCATCAAATACAATCATTATTTTGGTAAAACATTATTTTTTCAAAAATTGTTTGGACACCCTACATTTACTTCGATTAGAGCGAGCAGATTTCAGCTTTACTATACGCCAATGTTTCGCCATGGAAACTGTCACGGTCCAAACGGATTGACACTCAACATTCCAATTTTGTTAAATTTTGTGAGTATTTTGAATTTCAGAAACTATTTCTTATGGTTAAAAGAGGATGTACATTTGTTGGTGCGTCTATGTACGTGTCTTGGTGGTCTTATCATACGAGTCTAAAACTTTTGATAAGTTGAACAGTCATGCGTATTCTTAAAGCTCCATAAGCTGTATCTTTTGGCTATTTTTTAGAACTTTTGTTTTGTGGTTTCCTTACACTTTCTGCATTGAATCCCTAAACTGTAATTTAATGCCAAGTATTTAGCATATCAACACAACCTATATGAGTATAATCTCCATTGTTATTGTTGAAAATTGTATTCAAGTCCGGACTAGAATTCATTTGTAAACAATAAACAATGATCACTACACACATACAAGCTCTGTTGACAAAAAATACTCGAAATTTCAGCATGACAAACGGATTAGGGTCAGACAGGGTAGTTGATGTACGGAAGCAGAATACTGAAAAACTTGCCACAAGTTACAGCTTATGTCCCTTTAACGGAGTAATCTTTTTTCACCAGGGTGTCATGGTTGGTATGGGTCAGAAAGACAGCTACGTAGGTGATGAGGCACAGAGCAAGAGAGGTATCCTTACTCTGAAATACCCAATTGAACACGGTATTGTAACCAACTGGGATGATATGGAAAAGATCTGGCATCACACGTTCTACAATGAATTGCGTGTAGCTCCAGAGGAACATCCAGTTCTGCTCACGGAAGCTCCCCTGAACCCTAAGGCCAACAGAGAAAAGATGACACAGGTGACTAACTTGTTAGAATATGAATGCATTAATCTGTGAAATATATCCTCAAGCTTGTTTGAATTTCATAATGTGATGACATGTTAGTGGGGCAAATTTGGCAAGAAACGGTTTTTGGAAATACAAGTATAAGTGTACTAATCAATGTAAAATCCAATGTAACGAATTTCATAAGTATTTTAAAATTTCTTCTTGACACGAAGAGCGAAAAGTTCAATTGATGTACAAATTAATAATTGCAAGATAAAATATCAAATTAAACGTGTGATATTTACCGTAAGAATGGAATAATATTTCCCGTCATGCAATGGGGTTTCTACCATTGTTCTTGGTGAATGTTTTTTATCAAATTTTCTCAAAATCCTTCATAGACCTCGAAATTTACCAGGGACTACAGAACAATTTTTGACTATTTTTTTCTCGCAGATTATGTTTGAAACCTTCAACACACCAGCCATGTATGTAGCTATCCAAGCTGTACTGTCCCTGTATGCCTCTGGTCGTACGACTGGCATTGTCATGGACACTGGTGATGGTGTAACACACACAGTACCAATCTATGAAGGTTATGCCTTGCCCCATGCCATCCTCCGTCTGGATTTGGCTGGTCGTGATCTCACCGACTACCTCATGAAGATCCTGACAGAACGTGGTTATTCATTCACAACCACAGGTATGTAAAGTTACATTAATTCTCCGAAACTGCAATGACATTACATAAATTTTATTCATTGACAAGTACAACTCTGATTACAGAAACACCCAGCAGAAGTTTTGTCATATTCAAAAGGCTCAGACTATAAAAAAAAGTCTTTGATGTCTATATGAGATGTTCTCACAACTTTTTTTTATATTCTTTCCTTGCAGCCGAGAGAGAAATCGTTCGTGACATCAAAGAAAAATTGTGCTATGTAGCTCTAGACTTTGAACAGGAAATGGCCACAGCGGCTGAAAGTTCATCACTAGAAAAGAGCTATGAACTGCCTGATGGTCAGGTGATCACCATTGGAAATGAACGTTTCCGTTGTCCAGAAGCACTCTTCCAACCTGCTTTCTTGGGTAAGTATCTCTCTTTGTATTCTGTCTTTAGGAATTAGAGTCATGTGAGACTTAGCCAGGTGATAGCTGCCTTTCTGTTACTGCAAAACAGATGTCTTTGGTGACAGTTTACCACACAACACTGGCTACCTCCCGTTTGACTCGAGTACGGTTTTGTCACAAGGTGTCGAAGTGTATGAACTTCGAGTACAGTTTCGAGCTGCAACGACAAAAGTAACGATTTTACTTTTTTTGATACAGGTATGGAGTCGTCCGGCATCCATGAGACCACATACAACAGTATCATGAAGTGCGACATTGATATCCGTAAGGATCTGTACGCCAACACAGTTCTTTCTGGTGGTACCAGCATGTACCCAGGTATCGCTGACCGTATGCAGAAGGAAATCACTGCCCTGGCTCCCCAAACCATGAAGATCAAGATCGTTGCCCCACCAGAACGTAAATACTCCGTCTGGATCGGTGGTTCCATCTTAGCTTCACTGTCCACCTTCCAACAGATGTGGATCAGCAAACAGGAATACGATGAATCCGGTCCATCCATTGTCCACAGAAAGTGCTTCTAAGAAAACACCGTGATTGCTTTAAAACTCAACAAGTAACATATGATAATCAGTTTCCAAACGTGCCTGGACACACTGTAATTACTACTTGCCATTTACTTTTTCAAGAACTTTGATACTTGGCCAGTGACCGACATTGGAACGGCTATTGCGCCCATATTCGGTATTCAGCCGTGTTACATGTTTGCATGTACCTTTAATAAGTTTTCTTCCACTGCGGACAACAGTATACGACCAAAGGGTTGGGGTGCCCGGTGCTGCTACTCCTGCCCCAGGTTGACACCTTATATTAGAAAAATTAAAGACTTTAAAAACGTGAAAACTATCATGTGGGCTTTCTTTGAATACATCTCATCATTAAATTAAACAGCGTGGAGAAACTATTCTGGTCATTCTGCAAGTTGTTTAGTGTACATACACCGCAAGATATTGACATTTTCTTTTTGAATTTATACTTTTTTCTGAGGTTAATGTAAGCATGATAAAATGTATTTGTAATATTTTTTTACAAGTCCTTATAAAAGACCCAGATCGTTCTACTGTTTGTGAAGAGTGTTTTTTTCTGAATTGTGTGTGCTGGTGCCCGGTCACTTGATCTCCAGTTGCTCAATTTTTCTCATTTAGTGAGCCCTCTTTTCGCCAGCTAGTGCTTTATCCTACACTCAGGTATGTTAATGCATGGGCATAGGCTTACGTACATGTAAAATCAGTTTGAACATACTTTTTAATCAGACCTGGTCAGAAAATTGTGAAAATTGCCAAAAATATGTTTCGCATTTGATTAAGTTGAAATTTATCATAATATATTACCTAAGTCAGGTCACGTGACCATAATCTGTTATTTTCCCGCCAAAATTGTATATTGCAAATAACTGAATATTCCAACCGCTAAACATCAAAATATTTAAAATATTATGACCAATTAATGTAAAATGGGATGGGAACTTGTGTTAGAACTAGTGGCAGATGCAAAATTATTGAATTTTGAATATTATTTCTTCACAAAAACAAAAAATATAATATTTTTGACGTTTTACATGAATATTTTGAATATCAGAAAGAAGTATAGAGTTTCATGAGTGCCATGTATTTTTGAAAGAATATGATAGATGTTGTTTCCAAACGTGCAAAGAAATCAAGAAAACTTAACGGTTTACGGTTGGAATATTAAAATTAATAAAGACGTAAATTTTGGCGGGAAAATATCAGATTTAGTCACGTGACTCAACTCGTCAAGATTTAGGCAGACATTTTTTGAAAGAATTTAATAATTCCAATAATTAGGCCAAATATCAATCAAATCTGGTGGTTTTTAAAGATAATTGATCATTTTCTTACTTTTGGGCTTGATGGGTACAAACACCCATGCATTAACTTACTTGAGATGAAGAATTAGGTCTGTCACTGAAGCTAGTCTTATTTGATGGTTACGATTCTGGTCGTACAAAAACAAGTCGCCATAAAATTTTGAATGCATGAAATCCTTGTCATTTACGTAACAATGAAATAAGTTTATTCGAGATGAATTAGGTGATGAGAAGTGGTTTGGATTTGGTTGTTTTCACATAGCGCCCATATTGATCTGACAAGTCCCTCCAACGCTGTGATCTGATGGACTTTTGTGACCGTGACGCTCGGTGTAGGTGCAGTACGTTGGGAGTTCGAGTCCGATCGTGAACTTACTGGATTAGATTTGCATAACTTCGGAATACTTGTGAATAGTTTTGTAGATTTCCTGTTTTTGTTTTGGGAGGACGTCGCTCTAAGTGTAAAATTGAGTTCCGCGATTTGTTTGGGGTCTTGTTAATCTATATTCGCTAATCAAATTTACACTGCGTTGACTTCTAGATTGTAGCATGGCGAGTTATAATGCCATGAAACAAAGATTTACATAAGATCACGGGCCAGTTGACACCCTATTTCTGTCACAGGAAATTCCGTGTACACCATACTTTTCGTTACACGACTTGTGTTAAAATACTCAATCGAGAAGTTCAGAGTTCGATGTCTAAAATGTTGTTACTGTGCTCTCAATTAAATTCAGGTGCCCCACTGATTTCTGATTGAGGGCTTTTGTTCGGTTAGTGAAATCCAGTTTGTTGTTGGACATTCAAAGTTGTGTCGCAAATGCACAGTGTTCAGCTTGTCCACTCAGCCGGCCCGTGTGTTTGCAAAGTCAACATTTTTGAATTTTAGTCCGTACTACTGTAAACAATATAAATGCCGAGAGGTTTTAGCTTGGCTAAATACTTTGTATTTAGACATGCCTCGAATAATTAGCAAAAGCTGCACCGTTTGTATGTTACAAAAATAAGAAAATGGTACAGCTATTGTCCCTTTAGCTTTTAATTATGTTCTTCCCTTGAAAGAATATCCGCCAGAAGCACAGGAGAACACAAAATTGAGATCTCGGAATGGCTGCGCACTCTACGCGAATCGACATCTGAAAAGGACTAAGTTAGCAAAAAGAACTGAATGAAAATAAACTGCAACAAACTGACTGGCATAAAAGATCTCAAACGAACAAGAATAAAAAAGATTAGGTGTAGAGTTTTAAAGGGAGAGTGTCGTCGGAACTCTGCTCAAAGTTTGTCAGGGACCCCTACGACCGACGTAAACACTGTATCTAGTGTAAGTTGGCGATTAATGAAAGTTAAAACATGGTTTATAACAATGAAAGTCGTAAAATTTAAATGTTGCAGCTATGTTGACGTGATGTATCTAGATATCATGCATGAAATACATTGTTTGTAAACAAGAAAGTTGCACACGCGCAGTTCCGACGACACCCTCCCTTTAAACTAAATCTGCTCTACATTATCCTAGAATAAAGGTAGCAAGAGACCTTACAAGGAAACAAACTGTGACGCATGAAGGAAAAACAAATTCAGTATATGCGAACTGAACGTGTTAGGCAATGTGACATAGTGCTATGTCCTTATTATTCATGAGCTGTCATTACTATTCATGAGGCCACGTATATCTCTCTGGTCACCACATGCATGTGTACTGGTCTAATGCTCCAGCTGGTCTCCAGTTATAGTCATCAGCCTCTACACTGTACTGTAGTGTCTAGTTGAATAAATTAGCATTTTATATTTCTAGTACTCGCTGCCTCCAGTCTTTTCAATTTACACGAACGAAATCATATTATCGGATAATTGTTGACTTTGCTTAAGTTTGCTGATGACATGGCACTAGTTGCCAGATTAAACGGCGAAGTATCCTTGTCACGCTACTTTCCTGAAATTAATCGCCTGTGTTCATGGTTCAAAGACAGCTTTCTTACTTATAAAAAAAACCCGAAAGAGTTGGTTCTTAATAATGGCAGAAAGCTAGAAAACGCAGAATCTGTTACCATTGACAACCACAGGTTGAAATAGTATCATCATTTTCATATCTAGGGTCCATAGTAGACCAGAAGTTCAGTTTCAAAGAGAATACCAACCGTATTCAAAGCCGCATCACTGAGTGATATGGATCCGCAATATGTAAATTTGTAGGGTATAAATAGGTTACAATGCAGCCGGACTTTCTCGCTCATTTGCAACATTCCTACGTTGCACACATCATGGCTTCGTCGCAACCAGCTGCACCAGCCGCTATGGCATTCGTTGAACAGCACCGGCCAGGCCGGGCGTCTACGGCCCCACAGCCGCCTCCTGCTGCTGCAGCACCCGTTGAAATCCGCAGCCTGTTACTGGTACTGGGATTAATGCGACAGCTAGAGGAGAGCCACAACCAGTCCCAATAAAGGATACCAACCAGGTGAGCTCCTGTGACCAAAACAAAAAACAAAAAACTAAAAACAAACAAACAAACAAAACACAAAACAAAGCGAAAATATTTTTGGTTTTCTTCAATCAAGCAAAAAAAGAAAAAGAAAAAAATCTATTAAATAAGACAAACTTAAAAATATATATATATGTGCACGTGCTTTTGGTACTTTGTTTTATGATGGTAGTTTGGTTTGCTTATAGCTCAGTTATCAATTCACGCAAAAAAAAGATGTCGAATGGCTAGGCTCGTAGTTCATTTCTCTGAACTGTGCTTTGTTTCAGGCGGGCGAGTTAGAAGCACTGAAACTGCAGGTGAAACGACTGCAAGATATAGCAGAGACTGCGTCTGTAGATGATGCTTTGGCAAAAAATTATGGAAATGGCTCACACACCCTCACTGACAACCCGTCAACAGCTACTTAGTGCTTTGCGGGCACTGGTGGATAGGGCTACTGTAGCTGCCCATCCCAAGTTATCCAGATTTAGAGCTGTCCTGGCGCAGTTCGAATCCAACGAATTTGGAAAGGAAGCAGGGAGTCTGTTGGTGTTACTCTTAGGAAACAAGGAGGAGGAAGAGATCGCGGCGAAAGTTACCAAGTTCTTGCGACACTCGCCGCGTCACCCCAGAGTCAACGATATGAGCCATACAACTGACAGAGAAGGAATGTTAATAACATCACCTGCTATGCATGTGGAGAGGTTGGCCATATGGCCAGAGCTTGCCCAACTACTAGTAAAAAGAAGTCTTAGGTTGCGCGTATTTTTGTGATTTGTGTGGCACGATCTTATCATGGTTCACGCACTGATATGTGATTCATTTGAAACTTGACATTGAAGATTTCGTTCGAGAGGATTACTGTAAATTGTGGTTTATTCCCCCTCGTCCTTGTTCCCGATTTCTCCTTGTATATTTTGCCACCTTTACATTGCCGTTATATCCCGAACACAGGGAAGGCCCATGTGGCCCTTTGCATTTATGCAACCTTGCGTTTGCGAGGTCCTGTCTAGGGATTCCCTCGAGCCGAAAAACACGATTTTCTTTTAGTAGCGGTTTTATTTATACTACCCCCTTTAACAAAGTAAATATACAAAAAAAAAAAAATGTAGGTTTCGGGTCGTTCTCATTTTCCTCATACGTACCTTTTAATAATGTTGCAGGGGGTACCACAGTCCTGGGAAAAATTCTCTTCTGAACTTTGGCCAGTTAAGCGTACTACTTACGCATGGGTAACGCTTGAGGGAGTCCCTCAACAGGACCAAAGTGCTCAGTCCCCGGACCCACATGAAGTGGCAGCCGGTTTGTGCAAGGCATCTCCCAGCCTCCTCAAGTTCCGAAACCCTCACGACTTCATAGCTGGGGAAGTACACAGACACCAGACATATGGCGGCAGATGGCTCATGACACTAGCAATCGCGCTCAAATTATGAACTGGATTAGCGAAGGGGCTAACGTGACTCGATATTTTCAGCCTTTTAAGGGAACATTTAAGGGAGTTTTCTACGACGCCCCTACCCCTCCTGCAAACTTTTTTTTGCAAATGCCCCAGCTTGTCAACAATTCATAGATTTTATATCAAGTACGATTAATGACAGAATTCAAACCGGGGCGATATCAGCTGTAGATTGGTCGGGACTGATCCTCCACCGCATATTGTGATGCCTATCACAATAGAGCCTAAAAATTAGCCCCGCATGTGTATCGACATGAGGTACCTTAATCTGTGGATTGTAGATAAACCCTTTAAACTAGATAAATTAATAGAAGTTTCACGTTATCTGAATCAGTATGGTTATCATTTTAAATCCGATGATAAAAGTGGGTACGATCATGTGTTTATCAGAGAGGAGGATCGCACATATTTTGGTTTCCAGTGGGCGGGATACTGGTTTTTTAAATGTATTTGCAATTAAGTGATGCGCCGATCCCTTCGTATGTCCAGTTAACACCGTCGAAGCTTATTTTAAGCTGGCGCAGAGTGTTGAAGTTGATCTGTCAACGGGTTATCTCTTCCGGCCAATCAATTCACATGGCTCTACGGATCAAAAACCTTTCTCATCTCAATTAGCGTATTCCCGACTAAAAACCTACTTACAAGAAGTAGGGATAGATGCAGGTAAAACTCCTCATGGCTGCATAAGTGCTTGCGCTATGTCCCTGGCCATGGAGGGTAATGACCTTCATGCGTTAATGAGCCATGTGGGTTGGCGAGCAGAAGAGACAGCCAAATATTATATGCAACTAGCAAAAGTAACTCAAGTTGGAGCTATAGCAGATAGCTTAATGAGTATAGTGGATAATTTAGACCATAAAGCAGAGGCTTATCAATATATGAACGACCTGGTGGGCTTCTCTAAAGCCTTCCCCAGTAATCATTAATTAGTATATCTGCATTGTATAACGTGGGTGCAGGAAACTACTTTTCTCCGATAAACAAATACTGTTAACTACGTTTTGTTATGAGATAGGGAGGTGTGGTTTCAGATGTTCTTTTTGTGTATCCTATTGTTGCAATGACATATGAAATAAATAAGTCTTCAGGCGAAATACATTTGCATCTATTTTGTGTGCGTACATGTATGTAGGTGAAGGGAGTAGAATTGTGAAATGGATGTGGGGTATGGGAGGTTAAGATTCGGAATGGGTGTGTGTATGATTATAATCTGATACTTTAGAATATATTAAGGAGGCGGGTACATATGTATGAGGCATGGTGTTCACGCCGGGTGAGCCACCCAGAACTTCGACCCAATCCTATAACAATAGGCATATCCTTGAGCGAAGTGATAAGGCTTAAATATTAAGTTGCTTGCCCTGACACGTCGACACGCTACCTAGGTGATCGACAATACCATCATAACCCGGTCACGTCACAGCTTGATTATATTCGCTCAACTGCAAAGTGTACGTATCGCCCTTGCGAGATACCTTGAATCGCCAACCACTTCACTAGTACCATCATAGGCCCTGTTTACCATTGCTCATTGATCAGTCAAGAAAAATATTACTTCAGATCTGCTGCTATAGTTAATTTCTACTCACAGTGCGTTTCACCTAAGTTCCGCAACTCAGCGTACGGACCACATTTCACGTACAAAACAAACGATTAGCTTGGGTATCACGACACATTTCAAAGTCACCGACTTATTGATTAATTACAGTAAACCAGCATGGAGCTGCCGCTCTGTCTGGACTGAGAGATGCACTTGATCTACAATGTAACTGTTTTTACGGTTTCGGCTTCAAGCTAAAATGAATTGAAATACCGCATATATATACTGCATAGAACATCACTGAATATGGATTTTGTTTTGCTTACGCTAGTCCGTAATTCACATTTTATTTTTAGCTTTCACCGTCGTTCGCAGTGATATTTAAAGTAGACTTCGTTTCTTGTGTTGACAACAGATATTTGAGGTTCATATCAGATCTCGAAGTAGACGTATTCGGGGCAAATGTTAATCTGCGAAATGGCAAAATGATGGAATGGCGAAATTACGATTTTTTCCAAATAGCAAAATGAAGAAATAAAGAAACTACACACAGAGAAATTACCTGCCACCTAGAGTATGCTTTATAATCGTCTCCTACTCTTACTAGTACAACATTACCTGTAAAACGCCATGTTGAACATCGCTGAAATTGGCCTCGGAATCAGACTCAATTTCGAGTAACTGAACAAACAGCTGGCATATGTTTTTTTCTAAACTGACCAAAGTCATTTTCTGTCACATGAAAAGTATTTCGACCACAACAAGTTTATTACTGGCATGTGTTTTGCAGTATAAAGATAATGGCTGTATTTTAACATTAACGTGGCACGCCTTTTTTTATATAAACATTTTTTGCAACCACTAGGGGGCGCTGTTATAACATTCGGCGAAATGGCGATTTTTTTGTTGTAGCAAAATGGAGAAATAAAGAAATTAAACCATGAAAATAGAGAGAGAGATGGAGTAACGGAAATAAACCCTGAAAAATATAGAGAGTAACTGGCCGAGTTGATGTCATCCAGGTCACAACCGGGTTCATCGCTCACTCCTCTCTCTACCCCCCCCCCGCCCCCCGGCCTTGCGCCCTCAATTGCTCACACTTGACCTGAGCACATGACCTTCATCAATTTTGAAGATGGAGCCATCGAAGTCTTTCGAAGACGCCTTTGTTTCATTTTTTACGTAAGTAATACTAGAACTTCATCGGTTTAGATTGTCAACATTCTTTGTACATGCATATGCCGCAATGTTCAGCAATGTTTGTACGATCAATTTTCAGTTGTACAAATTTTGTTTTTCACAATCCGATCGTGACCACCCCCTCCCAAGATCTAATGGTCTGTCCCTAAGCCTCGAGGTATACGTGGTTTTGTGCGCTGTCAACTTCCGGGTAAATTTCGCGATCGCGCGATTTCGCCGAATTTATCGTACTTTCGATGCTAAACTTTGATATTGAGAATCAAAACATGTGCAGATTCACTGAATTTGACTTTATTCAGATGAAACTCAGCAGATTTTCTTATCAATTTCCAACCTGCACGGCATACACAAGGGTTTTGGAATCAAGCGTGCAGATTGTAGTTAGCACCCGGGTATTTCGGCTTAACATCGATTATAAAGTATACTCTAGGTGGCAGGTAATTTCTCTATGTGTAGTATCTTTATTTCTTCATTTTGCAATTTGAAAAAAATCGTGATTTCGTCATTTCGCCATTTCGCTATTTCGCAGAGTACCATTAGCCCGTATTCCGGCCCTGGACTTTAACCTTGAAAGGAATGAAGTTCATTCCTTTCAAGGTTAAAGTTCATATTAACGTTTCATTTCACAGAGTTGAGAGCAGAAGCAAACGTAGCCCGTTGAATTATGATCACTTTATTCATGTTCAAAAAATAAACGTTTTGAAGTTATGTTACCGTGTGTGTGTTTTATATAATTTCTGTAATTTTGAGATGAATTGCAGCAAAATATGTGGCTTTTTATTTAGTTTCCTTTGAGAAAACCTTCAGCTCTTCAACTCTTAGCTGAAATTGTAAAAACAGTTACATTGTAGATCAAGTGTATCTCTCAGGCTGCCCCATGCTGGTTTACTGTATTTGAACTGTGTCGTGATATCCAAGCCAATCGTTTGTTTTGTACGTGAAATGTGTCCGTCTCATACCCTGAGTTGCGGTACCTAGGTGAAACGCACTGTAGGGTCTCAATGGCCTACTGGTCGCCAACGATAGCGAGCTCCCCGATCACAAAAGGTCTGCCGACTTAAAGTCACCACTTTACAATTGAATCGAAATGCTGCCACATTACAGTTTGCCACAACGCTGTGTCGATACTTAAGGAGGGTTAGTAAATTGGGAAATACACAAAAAAATACGTGACAGGTGTTGTTTTACATTGCTCACAATAAGTTGATAAATGACCTGCGACACAAAGTAAGTTAATAATTTATCCTTAAACTACCCTAGAAACACCGTCTATTTCCTTATTTTCTGTATGGTACCACGTGAGGTCATCCGTGTCAAGGTTTTCTGTCCAAGCACAGTCGTTGCAAAGCAGGAAAGCAGGTATGGCTTACAGTCGTCAGAGCCGGTATGCTGCAAGCTATATTCATACTAACATTATGTTATCAATGGTGAGTACGCTATGGATTTTGAACAGCTTGTGAAGTGTCTCATGAGAGAAAAGAAAGTTATTGTAATCGTCGTCTAGCTGACAAAAAAGTGTTATTTATACCTCCCCTGCAGTATAGTCGCCTCTTGCGGAAGTCCACGGGCCCGTGCTCCGTAGACACAACTATGCTATGACGAGAATGGGGAACTGTGACATACCATAGATTCATATCTACAGTAATTACCTTCGTTCGAAAATGACGGCCACTTGACAATGATTTAAAACAAAATTAACTTCGATATAGGAACAGACGCTCAGATTGGTGTTGTCATACAAACAAAATTGGACAGCGGAATTAGGGCCAGGGTAGTAACCCAGGATCGATTAAGGAAGCCGCTATCTTAGTAATAGTTTCAAGAACATAACTTGTGTCAATATCCATTTAGTTAGCAGTCGTTTACTATTTCACTTGTACACTACAAGAAGGCAACGACTGGTACAAAGATTTGTTTGTACAATGTGATCATGAGAGCGGCAACAATTTTTTGTCGGTATGTCATATACTCTTTTGTCATATTACGTGCCCCCCTAGCGCGCTATTGTCACTCCTGTCACGTCGCATTTAATGTCAAGCCTTTGGTCCCAAGATCGTGTTTAATACATAGTTGAATTGTATTCAGGAAGTATGAGAACAGTAGCAGCTCTGCTATTTTTGTGACCAAGAAAAAATATAGGTAAGTTTTTTATAAATCAAAATTCCGCATTTTGATTTCAGATACGCACCTCTATTTAAAACGTTTTAAGCATTGGCCCAAATGTTCATGTGGGAAAGTTTAAATCACTTTCCCTATAATCGACTACAGAAAAAAAAATTTGCTAAAATGTACCGTATTTGAAATTTTAAAAGGTTGCAAATCCCTGCGTTAACTCACTGGGGTAATTAAAGGTTTGATTTTTCACATTCACACACACAAAAAATAAAATGGCGCGAAATCGTTACGAGTTGTGATACTTCAAGAGAGCTCACACAAACAGTAGACTAGTAAATTAAAGTTGAATATCTGTCCAGGAGGCATATTCCACCTTACTTTAAATCAAGTTTTGCCATGGACTTCAAAAATATCTTTTAGCTGTTGTTGTCGTTCGCACTGCATTCATGTATACTCCTCTATCAAAATGGGCAAAACAAAATTACTCGTGTGTCTCATTTCCCTTCTCAATGGAATGGTAACGATATATCACACATATTCACTTAATTTCTATTTGGTAGGTTCATGAACTTTTGACATTTGCTACCAGTCTATCAACTCAAAGCAAGGTCGTGTATTTGCATTTTGCCTATTCATCAAGACAAAATACATCTTAATTTATCAAATGTATAAATTTGGGTTAATGTGTCTTTTCTCATACTAAAACCCGCTGACACATAGTTCTATTACTTATGTTTTTTTAAAGCTCTCTTTCTGCCGTGGATTTGCAGCCTTTCGAGAAATACAAACTGAAAACCCTACAACACCAGAGACAGAATCTACAAGTAAGTATCTTAACTCTTTTAAACAGTCTCGGTCAAATAGGTCAGACAAAAAACTTCTTCCTCCTTCTCCCCCCCCCTCCCCTTCTTCTTCTTCTTCTTCCGATGGGGCTATATTAAACAAATGCATGTTTTGAACTTCTAAAGGCGGGTTCGATAAAACACTATAGGCAATACAAAAGAAAGAACCCGGAAGAAATAAGCGGCGTGTGCTGACCTTCCATTGTGCCTGGCGACCTTTCGACATACGTAAGAGCATTGCAAACAATGCGATAAACAACACCACACGCTTTCAAGCCTCGTACCAAACAGTGCAGTGCTCTAAACACATTTTATTTGTGTACAAACTGTTGATAAAAAGCCATCGAAAATTGCTCACATCGTCCAGTTGTACGCTATTTGATAAATCTTAGAAATAAAAAGGCTGGAGCTTCCACGGTGTTATCAGTCATAAAGATCGCTGCATGTTCTCCCGATTTCTTGACATTTTGATACGTCAAAACAATAGTAATTATAGAGGGGACATTATTGTACTTGGGCCTCAGCCCAAGTACATTTGTTTTCATTCCGTGGGAAAAAACTCTGTAAGGTATAACCATTTCTGGCTGAGACCAGGGAGGGCAAAATGTCTTGGCTTCATCTTTCTTGGCATAATAAAAGGCGTAATGATGTTAACTGAATGGAAGTGATGCTCTCAGCCAGTCTTGAATAAGTGAGATGTAAATATTAATGCTTCTCTATCTGAGTTTTTGCCACAAAATCTTCTGAATATAATCAAAATGTGCATCGAAATGCAACATTTAATGCACCCTCCGTTTCCTAGGCGATGGCACGACCCTTGCTACACCCACTGGACGAGCCAAAGTGGGAGGGGTAATTTCAGTTTGGTCGAACAAGAGGGCTCGAGACCAGAATTTAACATTTAAACTTGAAACATGTTTAATCGCTGACAAGATGTGGACTAGTGTTAATCGAAGTGAAAGTTTGAAAAGGAAAGGTTTTATATCCGGACACAATGAAAAACATTACGACTGGAAACTGTACCCCAGTTGTGAATAGTAATGCCCACAGCGATGGAGAACACTTATCCTTGAGCTGAGAAAACCAGACCATCATTTCGAAATAGAGCTGCAGATTCGAGAAGCTCGTTCAAAATAGCTAGGTACACCCCATAAAGGGGTGGTTTCGAGTTTTGAGGGCAAATTTCGCCTCCTTCATATAGAAATCGTACGTTTGTTTTTCCAGGAGAACACACCATTTGACACAAAATTTGCATGTAAAGGGGTCGCCAGCAAGCACGTGGTCAATCTGGCATAAGAAACAATATGAAATGTTGGGTAAAGCCAGTCCAAAATAAACTGATTTGAACTTTTGTGTTTTGTAATTTATACCACTGCAGTAACATTACCTTATTTTGACAACATTACACAATGTAATACGTTTTGAAACTGAATACTCCGACGTATTCTGTGTCTCCTTTGCTAAAAAATACGGTATGCCGATTACCATGTAAGGAGATGATGACGTCAAGACAGATTTGTAGGGCGTTTGGTCCTGGATGGTGCACGAAGTTTTGTCAAGGTAGCTTGTGTATTTATTTCCTAAATGGGACAGATTAGGGTCGATCTAAACGAAGGCCGAAGAATGTTATGATACTCTAAGCGAGCTGAACTCTAACGCGAATGGTTGGATAACTTTGAGGATGTCTAGAATATTATAGATCTCGTCTCATTATATAAGATTATTTGGCGGTCAGTATTGAATTTCAACTGCGTCACATGTTTGCGAAAGAGAGAGTATTTCGTCGAACGGTCAACGAACGATATTTTAGAAATCTGGAGACATGGCACATCGCATTTTTATTTTAGTATTTTATATTTTACAAAAGATTTAAGAAGGAATGATTTTGTCGAAAATTCTGAAAAAAATATAGGAAGATTTGATTGCGAACACATTTTCACTTGGGGTCAACTAGCCCTGCGTACGATGCTGTGTGTTCCGCTACAGCTAATCGCCCCGCTCACGTCACCACAGCCCTGCAAAGACCCGTACGTAGGGTCGGTGACTTCAAATCCATTTTGGTACTTGACGTAAAAAGCCAAATTACTGCCGAAATTCAGCGTTCTTGGGCCCAAGTCGTATCCCAGCCTACTTCAGCTACTCGATCGCTTCCAAAAATGAGTCTTTTATTCACTTCTCGTAAATAACCGTCGATGTCGGCAACTCTCTCGCTTGCCCTGCGTACGATGCTGTGTGTTAGCTGCAGCACATAGCATCGTACGAAGGGCTAGGGGTCAACATGGGGTCGCAGCCGTGTTGCCTCAAAACTTATTTCTGTCTGCACTCAAAACTCAAAAATGTCGGATATGAACCTGAAAAATCGATGTAATTTTGTCAAACTTGGGCGAAATTTCAGCCTATAGACAAAATTTCATCTAGGTAAGGTAAATTTACTGAAATTTGATCGACAAATAATCCTGAGCTTGAACGTGACAGCTCGCCTTCTCCGGGAAGTCAAGCATCCACTGAGCTGCCCATACACAGTTGCCCATATGGCCAGGTTTATGAGATTGTTTTCAAGCGACGGCGGCAGACCGTACGGGGCTCTGGATATGAACCTACCGCCGGTGTAGCTGTAATAACTGTTGCGTTGTTTTTAGTGCCCACGGACGAAGTCCTGGGGGAGTTATAGGTTTGGTCATGTCAGTCCGTCCGTTCACGCAGATATCTCAGACATGCCCTGGTCAATTTCTTTCAAACTTTGCACAAGAATAGTACCCAACCCCATACAGATGCACGTCTATTTGTTTCACAATGCGATCGAATTTGGCCGTGTTAGAGGACATTTTAGTGTACACCTCCATAGACTCCCATGTATAAGGCAGTCCATAGACTCCCATGTATAGGGCAGTCCATAGACTCCCATGTATAAGGCCAAGAAAAATAAAAATTTAGTTTCTCATCGTATTCATATTGCCTAAAGGATGCAGTGACACAGTTTTTTGTCCCCACGGATAAAGTCCAGGGGGCTTATAGATTGGGTCATATCCGTCCGTGAGTCCATCAGTGAGTCCATCGGTTCACGCAGATATCTCAGACATTTTGACAAAATATCATGTGACCTTGGTGACCTTTGACCTCAAATATACATTATTATCCATAACTCAGTAACCACAAGTGCTAAACCTTTCATATTTGGTATGATGGGACACCTTATGACGCCACATATTGTACCCTATTAATTATGCGCATATCTAATTTTGAGCGAGCCAATAGAGCTAGAGGTCTGATTTTTGGTATATAGGGATAGTTAACAGTTATAATTTGTTTGACAAAACGTCACGTGACCTCAATGACCTTTGACCTCAAATATATATATATATGTGTCCACAACTCAGTAACCACAAGTGCTACATCCTTCATATTTGGTATGATAAGACACCTTATGACACCACATATTGTACCTCATTAATTATGCACATATCTAATTTTGAGCGAGCCAATAGAGCTAGAGGTCTGATTTTTGGTATATAGGAATAACTTAGCAATACAATTATTTTGACAAAATGTCACGTGACCTCAATGACCTTTGACCTCAAATATATATATTTGTCCACAACTCAGTAACCACAAGTGCTACACCCTTCATATTTGGTATGATGGGACACCTTATGACATCACATATTGTACCTCATTAATTATGCGCATATCTAATTCTGAGCAAGCCAATAGAGCTGGATGTCCGATTTTTGGTATATAGGGATAACTATAGGGTAGAAATCTAAATATGCCCATCTAAATATTAGACATCTACCATCGAGAACAAAAGAAATTTGCTGTAATTTGAATATTTAAGGAGTCTAAGCAATTTCCACTATAAATAAAGAACCCCTGCCTCAAACTCCACAAAAGTTGCTAGACATATTTTGCCGTTGTCATGCCATTGCTTCGTTTCATAAGCAGTTAATCAAATGCCTAATTGACAGGAGGAAATTCAAGACCATATTTGAATAGTAGTATATATTGTCCTCAAAATTACTCTATCACGGCCCAAGTACTCATTGCCTTCAGCAATACTGCCTTGTTATGATTGTTATTATCATTAGATTCTCATTCAACCTTATAGTGCAATAGTCTTTTTGTCTGTAATTTACAAGTGCACTATCGTATTTTTGCCACCGTGTCAACATGTAGACATGGAGATACATAAAGTCACAGGGTCACTCAAATAATACATGCAAAGCATATTGGAATGTATTCTAAACTGCATAATTACAAGCAAATATACGCGTGAACGTACGTGCAAACATACATACATTTACAGAGACATACATACATACATACATACATACATACATACATACATACATACATACATACATACATACATACATACATACATACATACATACATACATGCATGCATGATCGATAGATAGATAGATAGATAGATAGATAGATAGATAGATAGAGAGATAGATAGATAGATACAGACACAGACAGACACACAGACAGGCAGGCAGATGGTGCAACATAGTTGTGAGGGACAAACAATTACAGACGCTGATACCGACATGGCTATGTGAATGTTCATAGATGATTGACGTATCCTCGCGGACTGATCCCCGATATTTGTACAATTTTACTGTCATTTCAAACAGGTCAAATTCGTGATTTAACATGGCTGACGGCCATACTTGTTACGATATTTTGTGTTTTGATGGTGGTTGCTTTGGCGATGGTGACTCTATACTTGTGGAGATGGAAAAGATACAAAGATCAGAAACTTAAAGACAGGTAGGACTGCGATGTTATATTACATCTTCTTTGCACTACCAGCCTACGAAAAATGGCTTTACATGTACAATGTCGATTTATCAATTCATCTGATGTCATGAAACAAGTAGTGAAACGAAATGTGAAACCTTCGATAACCATGTTTGCATTGTTGCAGTACTTAGTTCTTATATTCCAGCGCCAATGAGCTGTACTTTTAGGCTAATTATGCCAGGGATACAAGTAAGGGTGATAGATAATTCAAAAATGAACTTTCAGTATTCTGACGGAATTGATTAATTACCAAAGCAAGGAAACGCCGCTCAAATCTAACATGAGGGAACAAGTCAACTCTCAACACGATATTCAAAATGCTTATCTCCGTCTTTGCTAAAATTGTGTACACATCTGACGTCATTTTCGATGTTCAAATAGATAAATATTTTAAAGGTATAGGTACTTCTCTCGGTGGGTTTTAAATCATTTCCAACAAACTATAGCCCTGAGAATATTGAACTCTGAGAAGAGCGTCTTTACTTACGGTGTTCTTTCTAGAAGGACGAAAATCAAAGTCTGTCTTTCTGGTGATTGGTTATTTACATAATCTAGATCTACACTATTGCCATATTTCAGCGACCAGGCGTCGTTGACACATTCCATCGACTCGACGATACCGGCAGGGGAGAAGAACGAACACGAGATTAGCTCAAAGTAAGCAGAACATTACGTCACTAACATGTAATGTTAATGATGTTGCACGTTCAAGCAAATAATCTTGCTGTATGCATTAGAATGCATTTCACGGCCGCATTGAGTTATAATCAAGTTCTGACTCATTAGTGCAAAGGACGCCCTTTTCCATGGCAAATATTTTGACCACTTAAGTTGATCCCCACTGCATTCATACACTACCATAGTGTGTGAGACACATGCTACATAAATGGCAGTGTGTGACATCAGCAAAGGTACCAACGCCACGTGGTAAGGTTCTATATCCATTGATGAAAATATTTCTAAAATATGTGTAACCAAAAAAAGCGATTTAACCTACTGTAGTTGTTCTGTTGTTGTCTGAGAACGAGTCTCCAACAACAATGCAAAACAACACTGCAACGCATTTAGTCGAAATTCAATACCTTGTTTCATGGCCAAACTAAAACATCTTCTTTGTCTCGTTTCAGACGGATGAAAATCTCCGACTATGAAGAATATTTCATGAAAAACATTTTCAATGATGACTATTTTGGAAAAGAATATGAGGTAAGGATATAAGCATTTGCAAAGTGTCCCTAAAAATTAACAGATGAACTCTCTCAGATGAAATGCTCATATTTCCTCATACTCCACCGTGTGAATCAACATTCGTGAATCAACATTTTTGATTCACAAATTTTGTGTACACACATGTACTTTTTACCTCCCACTTCAAGCAAAGTACTTTTACATAAATTATCAAACATGTGTAAATGTACAGATATAGCTTGTTTTCTAGGAGAAAATTGTTAATAGATTCCAATGTATTACGAGTTGATATTTATGGAAGAAGCACTGTATCGGCCACATCTTGCCTTCTTTTAGTTGCGATAGTTGCGCAAAAAATTATGACCCTCCGCAAAGGCAGCCGTGAAATTTAATGACCCTTTAAAATGCTTGCGAGAAAAATAGCGACCCACTCCAAAATACCGCCCCCTCGTAATTTCTGTCCAGTCTCTAACTACAAAGCTCAGAACCAAGTTTTAAGATCTACTCTAACACGTATCTTTTCAGACTTCGGTCACTCCACAAAATCTTGTTCAGAAACCTGTCAGCGAATTTTTTCAAACGTTGACTTCAGGTATAATGCTTTAAGACTCAAGCGGAGTTTATATAATTGTTCCAGTTATTTTAAAACCCTTCACTTCAGTATTTATTACAATGCTATACCGTTTTCTCTCATGAATTTTTTACCTTTTACTGGATATGTTAGGCATTATATGTAATAAAATTTAACTGACTTGCATGGGAATTGACAAAATATCTGTGTAGCCCTTTCAACGAGGAGGTCATAGAACGCAGACGAATATTGGATACCGCTTTAATCTTCTGCAAATACTATTTTGTTTTTAACTTTGGGATGACACTCATCGCTTTACTTGTGCTTTAATCTGTTTTGTCCATGTTTAATCATATCTACAGGAACTTAGTGAAGTTGGACGAAATCAGAGTTCGGAAGATGCTCGTTTGCCGAACAACAAACCGAAAAACAGATATCGCAACATTTTGCCATGTGAGTGAAACAATTACAAGTAGCGGCATTTGCTTTGAACGGTAACATGGTGTTCTTAAGGACCCTCACCTATATATTGGCAGCATAATGATCAAGATATTCTCTCAATGTGTCCAAGTCTACTTTATAAATCACATGTCAGTTTTAAATACTTACTTGTCACGAAACACTGCTCGCCAACGATTATATTATATATACGCAACAATGTACCCCTTCCTGGACTATAATGGACGAAACTATTAGAACTTTACAAAGTTTAGCTGTATCCTTTATGGGCCTGGAGGGGATACATTATTGCTATTTTTTAAGTTTGGTAAAGCTAGGGAATTTTTGGATGTAGAAAACATCTTGGCCACAATACTAGAAAATCGGATACATTATCGGTGATAATCTGAGGGGGATGACGTCACAAATTTTAATGTGAGTGACAAAACTATAAAATAATCATTGACAAAGCTGTAATATTGCAGAATGCATCGAACTATGTCTGACAAAACGTATAGTCAAGATTTCCACAAAAAGATGTCTCATAACTTGTCCTTGTAGACATTAAACAAGTGAAGGAGAAACCAAATGTTATTCAAGGCATTCACTGCAAACTGATAAATTCCAAAATCTTCGCTAATTCAACATGTTAACACACCCGTATCATGACAATCAGATCCGATTTATGAGTGTTAACTCTCTACAGATGACAGGACAAGGGTCAAGCTTTCTAAGACAGACGAGGAAGACAGTGATTATATCAACGCCAACTGGATACCCGTAAGTAGTAGTAGTAGAAGTAGTAGTAGTAGTAGTAGTAGTAGTAGTAGTAGTAGTAGTAGTAGTAGTTTTTCAAATATCTTTATTTCACATAGGTCCCTACATACTAAAACTGTAAAAGGAAATTTTTACATTTCAAGGAACCAAAGGAAATATAAGATACAAATAAAAGAAAATCACTACAAAGTGATGGTCGGCATTGAACAGAAAACGTCATGAATGACAAAAGTAAATGTCAGCAAGAAAGACATATCTTAAACCTATCACATAATATTTCAAAGATGACACAACCTAGCGATGCACAAAAGCAGGAAAGTTTCTGAAATGTGAAAAGTGAGTTGAGGGACTGGTCAGTTTCTTCAGCCTGGGGGGGCCGGTGGATTCATGGGGGGGGGGGGTCACCCTGTTTTTGACTTTGGTGATAGGGGGGGGGGGTCACCATGTTTTTGAAATGCCCAATAGGGGGGGGGTCAATGTGTTTTTGAATTTTGACACAGGCTCATCATTGCCTAAAATGCTAGTGTCATCCACAAAATTCATCATTCAGTTGTATTTTTCGGCGCGCCCTTCGGGCGCATAACTTTAATAATCAGTCATATTTTTCAGCACGCCCAACTTTAACATATCAAGCATACATACATCAGAGATATCTGTATGTTCAATATTTTTCAGCGTGCTCTTCAAGCTCATTACTTTAATATATCATACATCTTTCAGCATGCCCTTCAGGTGCATGACTTTAATATACAAGGCATATATATCAGAGATATCAGGATGTTTCATATTTTTTGGGGCGCCCTTCGGGCGCCATACTTTCAGAGATATCTTGATGTTTGCTAGTGAAAGTGTACCATTATGAAATCTGCATTTCATATGAAAAGGATGACAAATTCCTGATACTTTTCTGTTCTCTCTGTGAGAATTCAGTATGAGAAAGCAACATGCACAAATATTTCACAATATATATTTGATACAGTGACTTATTTTAGAGATAGAAAAATGACAAGATATCTTTCCTTCTCATTGATGCAATTATTTTCCTTTGTTTCATAGGTTTTCTGTAGAAAGATGCTTTTTTATGAACAAAATAACAGTTAAAAAAGGCCGGTTTTGTCATTATTAGCTGTGCTTTTATGGTTTCAATGTTACACAAGAAAAGGTCCTCTCAGACACTGTACACATCAGATTTGGCTAAAAAAAGCTCTCTATGGCTCCTCAGTAGATTTAATTTGATGGTTGGCAAGTCTTAACACCCATCAAAGTTTTTGATTCACTGCTTTTTCCTCTTTGATATTAATGATTGACATCCATTTCTGTAAAACAGTTCAGGACATCTGGTTAAGCAGAGAAAGTGTGAAATACATTCACAGCTCATTCAAAATACTGCTCATTCAAAATGTACTGTATTTAAACTTTAAGATTGACACTTTGAAATTCCTATCTTACAACTGACATGTCAACAATTTCACTAAAACATAGAATGACTATTTAAAATATAAATATATGTAAAATATAATATATATATATACATATACATATATATATATATATATATATATATATATTATATATACCGGTATATATATATATATATATATATATATATATATATATATATATATATATATACCGGTATATATATATATATATATATATATATATATATATATATATATATATATATATATATATATATATATATATATATATATATATATATATATATATATATAAAATTTATGTCCATCTTTTGTTTTACCTTTGTCGCGGCCGGGGGGGGGTCACCCTGTTTTAGAAATTTGGAATAGGGGGGTCACCCTGTTTTCAAAATTTGGAATAGGGGGGGTCAGCCACTTTTTGACGTCGGCAAAAAATAATCCACCGCCCCCCCCCCCCCCCCAGGCCGAAGAAACTGACCAGTCCCTGACCATCATGAGTGTCACAAAGAATATCATCAAAAGCCCAAGTAATATTAAAGAATGTAAATTTTCATTGAGACGATGATATTCAAATTCAAGTCTCAATCTGGTGAAAATCTTGCTTTTAAATATGTCCAAAGGATCAACAGGACCCTGGTTTCTAAACACATTTCTTCTTGCTAATGTATACACAACTTAGCCATTGTAGAAAGGTAAATAAAAAGAGACATTGCACGTCTATGAATAAATACAGAGTTTTAACCGTAGGATTAATTAAAAACCATGCAATGTTTACAGCTTGCCCGGGTAAAACTAAACGAGATGTTATTGTGGAAATAACACCTAGAAGCGGTTGAATGTTTCACAGTAAGTGAGGTTACCCACAATTCTCCATGATCTGTACACACGGAGATCACTCACTGAACTGAAGCAAATTTCTTCTGTACACAGAACCACTCGGTCCATATTTCAAAATTCTGGCAACATAGTTCTGATAATCACAATTTTCTGATTTCTCACTGTGAATAATGAGAAGATCAACCCCTTTTCCGTTGAGGAGATAGCAATTTTGTAATTTTGTCGACAGAGATTTTTGACAGCCATACACAATATTTTCAAGGAAACTAAGGAAATAAGTTGCATCTGCGTAAGCAAAAGAAAGGGTATTGATTTTTTTTAGTGTTCGTAACAAAGGAAATTTGCATGTCTGACAGGTGGTATGATGAGACCATCTTAGTTGCTGATAACTTTATCTTGACAAGTGTGCAATTTTTAGCACCTCCAAACATTGACTTCTCATTCAATTTACTCTAGAATTTTAAACATAATCAATAATTTTGGAACATAGTTTTAACAAATAATCCTGAACTTAAATTATAAGTTACAAATTATTAAGAAACTAATAAAATTGAAAAAGCCTTTAGCAAAAAACGTCTGAGTGAACAAATCAAGGGGAATTGTGGGTAGCCTCACTTACTGTGTGTTTGGACACTCAAGGAAAGTGTGTAAAAGTGAATCAATGTCATTACAGAGAGAACAGTTGGCATCTGAACGGAAACCAGCACGGAACAAAAAAGAACTAGTTTGATAGGCTCCGTGCATAATGCGCCATTGTAAATCCCCTTCTTTCTTTATGATGAGATCACAATAACATGAAGCAAAGTTTGGTTTGATGGAATGTGGAATGCTCAAAATGTCCCTCCAGATGGTGTCTAATCTGTCTGGTAAACATGCATAATGATGAACCATTATCAAGTACTTGTAAATTGCACCTTTTTCTATTTTACACAGAAAATAATTGTGCTCTGTAGAATGTTGCAGCTGAAAAGAATACACAGTATCTGGCGCATTGTTGGATTGTTGTTACAAAAATGATTTTCAATGACGGATTTCAAACGAATAGGAATAGCCTTGTAAACGCATTGTAAAGACATAGAAATAATACGCTGTGAATGAATCGCAACTCTATCACACAAATCTGAAGAAGTTAACCAACAATTTTCCATAGTATTGAAAAGATCACCTATAGTGGTAACTTGAGCGTTGACAAAGGCTGGTACAGTAAAAGGAGACTTATGAACGGGATGCATAATGAGTGGGTTTTGAAAAAGAGGCTCTTTAAGAATGTCAGGAACACTCAGTGGGATTCCTTTACGAATTTTGTCAACAGAATTCCGACAATGTAATAAATCACGATGAAAAGCTGGAATAAAAGCACCACTAAAGTCACACTAAAGTCAATGTCAGTCGTGAGAAGTAACTGTTTGTCATAATTGAGACCACCAACTCTTCTAAAATAAAAATCTGTGAAATAATACGACGGATGATGAACATCCTGATACAAATACTTTTGAATGTAACTGAGACGTAAAGAAATACAACGAGTTTTAAGATGAATAAGGCCTTGGCCACCTTGAATGAGAGGTAAGTACAGTGTTTCCGAAGGAATCCAATGACGTCCTTGCCAGAAAAATCTCAGAAAAAGGGTTTGAAGGTAAGAAATTGTTTGAACATCGGGAGTTGTACAAGTCAATCTGTGAAGTAATTTGATGCAATGAGCTGATTAATGACTAAAACACGACCTCTGTAAGACATGCCAGGTGCAAAAGACGACCAAAATTTCACCTTGTTTTCAGTGATGTTCACTAATTCAGACCAATTTTTCTGACAATAATTTTTGAGTTACCAACATACACACCGAGCAGTTTTAACCCTGTTGAGTTCCATTTGATATTTAATGGCGTGTCAGTACGATTTCGCCAACTACCAGCCCAGAGACCTTCAGATTTCTTTAGGTTAACTTTTGCATTAGACGCATTTTCATATAACTTAAGAGTGGACTTTAAGTTACTAAAATCTTCATCTCTAGTAATAAAAGCTTCAACATCGTCGGCATACGCAGAAAGGCATGTAGGACTAGGAGCTTCTGGTATTATCAATCCCCTTATGTTACTGTTATTCCTAATCTTATCTAAAAATGGTTCTAAGGCAATCACATAAAGTTGACCAGAAAGTGAGCAACCTTGACGAATCCCATGATTAATTGAAATTGGAGCGGTAATGGAACTATTTATCTTTAAAACTGACTGAATATCTGTGTAGAGTGTTTTAATGTAATTAATAAAGCGGGGGCCAAAACCAAAAGAATTCAGAGTTTTAAAAAGGTAATCATGACTGACACGGTCAAAAGCCTTTTCCTGGTCTAGAGCAACAATACCCAGAGGTGAGTTTGTGTCATTGGCATAGAAAATACTATCTTGTAATAAATTCACGTTATCAAATATGTGACGATTTGGAATAGAGCAGGACTGATCAACATGAATTATTTTGGAAAGGACATTACGTAAACGAATTGAGAGAGCTTTCGTGACAATTTTATAGTCGCTACATAACAAGCTGATGGGTCTCCAGTTCTTGACTAAAGTGTTGTCTCCAGCTTTCGGGTGAAGACTAAGCACTGCTCTCCGACAAGAAATAGGAAGCTGATCATTACGGAAACATTCAATGAAAACTTTATGAAGGTCTTGACCAATAATAGACCAGAATGTTTTGTAAAATTCATTAGGCAAACCATCCATACCTGGAGTACGGTCAGTTGAAAGTTGCTTTACAGCAAAAGTAAGTTCATCAAGAGTAATTTCACCATCAAGGTAATCACGATCTTCCTCGTTCAATTGCACCAAATTGTCGAGAATTGCAGACTGAGCGTCAACGTCAACATGTTCAGCAGAATAAAGCTCCTTGTAGAAATTGTAAAAAATGTCACGAATTTCATCGGGATTTTCTGTTGTTGAGCCGTCATCACGTTTCATGTGAATAATGGGCTTTGATCTTCCCCGCTCTCGTTCAAGAGAATAGAAAAAACTATTCGAAACATCACTATGCGTAAGTAATTGGTGACGAGATCGTACAGCTGCACCTTTGCTCTCCAGGTCTACCAACTGAGCCAGAGAACTTTTCTTTTGCTGGTATTCATCGAAGAGACTTTTGTCTTCATATAACTTTTTCTCAAGTTCTCGAATTTCCCTTTCTAGGCGTAGTAATAATAATAATAATAATAATAATAATACCCGTGAGTACGGGATTAAATAATCCAAGTCCGAGAGGATAAGTCCAAAAGATCATGAGGTTGGACAGAAAAACATCAGAAATTTTTTTGCACAAAATAGAACAAATCATTTTCGCGAATGTGGTTCAAGTAAAGTAATAAAGCGGGAAAAGTAGATATGTACGGAATGTATATGGAAGATATAGAATGTATATACAGGAAATATAGGCACTAATATCATAAATGCATCATGTTAACATATATTTATTCACATGAGGTCAGAGAAATGGCATTTCCATAACAGCCTTTATAATAGTGTGTATATTTTTCCGTTAGGGTTACAATTCTCCAAGAGAATTCATCGCTGCTCAGGGTGTTCTAGCCGTTACAAGGGCAGATTTCTGGAGAATGATCTGGGAATACGATGTTAAAAACATTGTCATGGTTACACTGTGTTTTGAGGATGACAGGGTTAGTGCTTTCTATTGTATCGCAGTAATGTATGTATGTATGTATGTATGTATGGTATGTATGTATGTATGTATGTATGTATGTATGTATGTATGTATGTACTTACATCAGTGTGCCAATGGTTGTTGTCTTCAGGAGACCGATTGGCGAGGTCTTTTTTCTGTTTCTGTTTGTTTTATTTGTTTGTTTTACGGTGGTATAATCAATTATAATATATGTAGTGAGTCAATCCCACCTAACATAACAGTAAATCTATAAATTTGAAGTTTTTTACAAGCTGAATATTGTATTGCACTACACTGTCATGTATAGGCCAAAATATTGAAATAAACAAATATAGTCTAGTCAAACGTTCAAACACACCTCGAGAAAGCTTATGTCTTGCAGTGATACAAGGCGTTAACGTTATCATTATGTTTCATTGCTGACAGCTAAAGTGTGATCATTATTGGCCATATGACAGCGAGCCTGTATACCATGGTGACATTCTGGTAAGTGTAGAAAAGGAAAACATTCTGCCCGAGTGGACGATCAGAGAAATGACTGTGCAGAAGGTAAGTATTTAGTATTCTAATAAAATAATATAATGGGGCAATTGACTAAGTACATTGTTTCTTTCGGTGGATTTATCTAGCGACTATATGAATTGTTTAAATAGTAAAGTCATGGCTTTTACGCGTTGTTTGGCAATTAATGGCCAATGTTAAAAATACACAGTGAACGAGATGTCATCACTCGTTCTATGTTATTACAATACTCAGTAAAGATGTACTTCCTATATTATTGTGTAAGGCACTACTTTCCCCAAATTACCTTTATATATTACTATACAACATTTAGAGATTATCTGGGGGGTTGGTCAGTATATTGTCGAGACTGGTATATTGTTATTTTGTTTGAATATGAAGCAACCTTCGGGGCGGAGAATTGGTGCATGTATTCTTCAGTGACTGTAGCATCCGTTTACTTCAAATTCGTCGACATAAGCTTAATTATTGAAGTAGCGAAGGAAACAAATACTATTAATATTTATTGAATCATGAATAACAAAAAATACTTTTGTAACATTCTGTGAACAGGACATGCTTGTCAAGGAAGTTCAACAGTTTAATTTTACCGCTTGGCCAGACCACGGTGTTCCTGACACCAGCAAGTCACTTCTTCAGTTTGTTAGAACTGTACGTGAACACATGCCAAACGATAAATCGCCAACCGTCGTGCATTGTAGGTAGGTTCTTAGTGGTTCAGTGTAAACCACAGCCTTATAAATGTTTTGGTCTTTACGGTATGATACCTGTGTATATGCATAAAATAATGTAGGATTTTGAGAACTTTATCAATTTTGAATGGGAATGCTTTTGAATCTCTCTTCTTCAGAAATAGCTGATATAATTTCTTGTTTGATTCGACAACCAAATCGTATACTTTAATATTCCATCATATTGAGCAAGAGAGTTGTTTATTATGAGATTTGAAACTTGTTGTCGTTGTTTCCATTTATTGTATGAAGTAGTGGCTTTATTGCTATACTTATTTCTTACATCAGCGCTGGTGTTGGTAGGACGGGTACCTTCATTGCCCTGGACAGACTGATTCAGCACGTGCGTGATAATGACTATGTTGATATCTATGGAATTGCTTACGAAATGAGAATGCAACGAATGAATATGATCCAAACTGCGGTACGTTCTATCTTGCAATATTACAATTGGAATACAGAAAGTCCCTTGCCGAATGATATGTTGCCTTCTGTCATTTGCCGTGGGAACAATACGTCGACTTTGTATAGTCTGATCAGCCATACATTTTTCCAGATAAAAATTAATAATCAAGCACAATAGCGCGTTTTTACAACAAGTATGGCCAAATATGAAAGGTTGTGTTGTTCCGATAACATGATTTTCGAAAAAAAGTGCGTTGGTAGAAAATTTTAAAATTTATACCATTGACATTAATAATGCATTATACGTAGGTTTTCATCTCTTTTACCAGGAGTCGAACCCGCAGTGCTGGGTCAACAGCGTCGGTACATTCCCCGTCGCCATCGCAAAAATGGCGCTATCATTCGCTCTGAGTAAATGGGAACCAGATATGATATCACGAATGTGCGCATGACCCAAACAAAAGTTTTAATCAAGCCATGGACCTATTTTCACTTTTACATATATTTATCAGCGAGAAAAAAAATACCAGCGTTTAATATATGAACCCCGTTTGAGGTTATAAACTTTCCTTACAGGTGAGATACGGACTTTAAATTGTGATATATCACTGTAACCATTATCTACTGGAAATCTTTTATAGATCTAATATGTCACACATAGCTATATAATTGCAGATTTGTTTTTCACTTTATCTTTCAGGCCCAATACCGTTTCATCCATAAATGTGTTTATGACCTGCTGCATAGAGACGTGGAGGACGAAGTAGACGAGAACAACGGAGTACACGAGAATAGCGTAACACACGAGAGCGAAGACCATGAGGAGACTCGTATGTAATTTACGACACCTATTCTGTTCTGTTACTGCTGTTGTCGATGATGATAGAGATGATAGTGACGATGATAAATAACTGCCTGACAACAATTTAGTTCTGATGGTCTTTTTTTCTGATGGTCTGTTTCTGATGGTCTTTTATCTCTATTAAATATGCTGTTTCAGTCTTGTATATCACCATTGGATGTTGATATTTTATAGTTGTTTACAATGGTTAAATTATTTCAGGTACCAGTTTACGCATTTGATGGTTTACTGCAGACAACTGAATAATATGGATGGCAAAATGGCGGTGCTCAAGCGGTCTTCTTTCATTTTTGTCCTTAAAAATGATTATATAGATTCTGTTAAATACGGTATTAGTCATATTGAAATACCATAGCGTGCACTGCTATTCAAGTTGTACATTATTCAAGAAAAAAGGTGCAATTTTAAGGCGATACCCCGTTCATTAAGTTTGCCATCCACGATATCAGGAAACTTTCAAATATTCCATTTCAGAATCATTTATAAAGATATAGGAGGTCATTTTTTCAAATATTGTATTGGATTGATAGAAAATGTACAAATGGTGTACTTCATAGCGCCAGATCTTTGACGGTCAAGGCGACTTCAACGCGGATTCTTTGGCAAATACATTTTGTGATTTCCTCAAATACACAGAACTAAAGTATGCGTGTATGTTTCAGTGTTTAACCCTTTGAGAGATGTAATTTTTTCGGCCAAAATTTTAGTTCAACATTTTTCAAATTTCATGAATTTTTCTATAATATTTTTGATAATCTTGAACCAAATGCATGTCAGATTTCATTGACTACAGTTAGTTTCATTAAACTTGTGGCAAAAGTTCTGACAAAAAAGTGACGGGTATATTTTATGAAGACAACAACAATTGACTCTGATGCACAAATGGTTAATTGCATTTCAATGTCGGTAAGCTTGATGTTAAGAACTGATTGCCTTATTGTATAACCTTTTCAACAATTTTGAAATAGTCTGGATATCACTGCTATATCTTATAAAAGAATTGCCTACCACATTTGTTTGCAGTTTTTCTTCTTTATTACATAAGAACTGACCACAATAGCACCTAACTGTTATGGATCAACACTTTATGTGGAGAGTGTTGTCACATTATTAAAGATTCAAGTATGTCAAATCCATAACTCTGCCCGCGTATTTTTTTTCAGATCTTGATAGCTGATTTGCATAAGGTGACATTGTAGATGTTAACTTACATTGTATCTACAGTATTTAGTAAACTTTATGACAAGCATACACATGTACTACCATCATCCTGTCACCCGCGACATATTTCAAAGTGCATAATTCCTAGGGAGATGCAAGCGTTACCAGCGGATGTGTTCATCCGATCATCTTATGCTATCGAAACAGGAAAACCCAGTGATAATTTCATCAAGCTACAGACAACACTTCAGAAAGCACTGGCGCTATCAGTAAAGCGAGAAACACACCACGTGACCAACTCCTTCAGTACCAGGAAATGCAAAACAAGTCAAACGGACGTATTGCATTTGTACTTACTTATCATCCAGCCCTTCCGAGAATATTTACGATAATTAAAAACACTGATGCACCCTTACATCGGATAAATCAATAAGAGGAACATTTCAACCATCCATTATTGCATATACAGCCGCACAAGAAAAATACTGGTCCAAGCTTACCTTAAGGTAGTACGCCCGCTGAAAGAGAAAGACCTAAAAATTTGCTAAAATTCAACAGTTCACTTTCAAAATCAAGAATAAAAATTGGGGTCACCGAGCAAATTTTGGTACTGCAGAAACAAATTGGTCTGGATTTACCGATATTTAAAATTCAACTGCAACCATCCTGGAGTTAACTCTACAGAGAAAAATAAAATCTTCGATTTTCAAAAAAAACTGAGACATTGGAAATTTTTCTTACTCGAAGAGCTTTACAATGAGCCCCACAAGTGGTAGATCAGAAGAGAATTGTAAAAGTTTGAGAGTCTGAAGATCTGTCCACGAGGCGCATTCTACCTTAAAAGAAAGAGGGAGACCAACGACACAGGCACTCGTCTACCATGTAACAGCTGCAGAAATTGTCAATACATGGCCACCACACAAAATAATGAAATAACAACCAACATCACAAAAAAATCCCTCCCCATCATTGGACAAATTACTTGTATATCCTGCAACCTCTTTTATACCATTATCTGTAGACGGTGGGATAAATTCTACATCGGTGAAACTAAATGAGAACTTGGGGTAAGAATTGATGTAATTGCACGTCTGAAGTATGTACTGAAAGACATTAAATGTACATATGGGTATCAAGTATGTATGTCTGTCCATCTAAATCTATCATGCTTTTATAACCCTACAAACATGCCCGTGTATATGTGTGCACATAAAAAGACGTATTAGAATGCATACACGCTTACATTAAGGGATATACATGTATATGCATCAACTACAACAAAGACATATAGTAACAAACAGTCACACCTATACATGATGGTAAGTGTACAGGCAAGACACAAGAATACTGGGCTATTGTTAGGCTGGCTTTCGTACAATACACCACTATCTAGGGAAGTATGTGTACTTGCATTCACCAAAGACAAGAACTGATTTCTATTAGAAGGATGCGGGCCTGTGTTCGTTAGGCATGTTCATACATAGATACAAACATAGACACATAGATATATACATACATATATACATGTAGATAGATAGATAGATAGCTAGAAAGATAGGGTCCATACATACATACATACACACATAATGTACATACATACAAAATACATACATACAAAATACATACCTACCTACCTACCTACCTACCTACCTACATACATATATACATACATACAAACATACATACAAAATACATACATACAAACATACATACAAAATACAAAATACAAAATACATACATACATACATACATACATACATACATACACACACAATGCAGAAGAGCTAAGCTTGTTAACTGTTGAAAAAATTGCAGGTTCATATTTATTACAAAGCAGTATACTGTTTTGAAAAGTAATACATTTTCCACATGTTAATGACTCCTCCATCCTGTTGCCAGGATATCACATGGAATGTAAGACAGGCTTGCAGACAGACTCCTCATTGAGGATGTCAGTTTCTGTAAATATTAATGCATGTAATAAACCAAATTAAAATACCTACTTGAAGCTCATTCAGCTTGAGCTTCACAACAACTGGAAATCTATGGAGTAATATATTTGGTCATGACATGAAGAAGAATACAACTTAAAATATAAAATGTAGCACCATACATCACTGAAGAATGTCTTCTACTCATCCATTTTGTTTTCATAATGCCCGGCAGATAGTTGACTGATGAACCAGTTTCAGCAACAATATGACTTTCTTAAATGCTGCAGACCTATCCTTATGGCTCAACTTTGTGTCCTCTAAAACGGTGATGATGGAGTTTTGAACAAAAAATGAGAAGAATGACAAACAGCTGTGAAAGCTAAAAACTTGACGAGACTCAAGAGATTACAAATCTATCTCTTTGAATGTACTCATAATATTGATGCACTGCTAAAATGAGTTTAATATCATCTCTCATGATTGAATGTCAAAAGTCAACATATGCGTAATCTTTGTCACATGATTTTAAATGTGTACATCTAAAAGTACACATATCACTGACCTAAGCAATTAAATGTCATTCTGTGAGAAGACTGTTCACTGTCTTTATGTAACTCTTCTTTCATCAAATCTTAGTATACTAGTATTATTTATTTAAGCAATAATATAACCTTCACAGCCTATAATGGACGAAAGCAAACTTTGTATGACATAATGTACAGGGCAAAGCCAAGTACATTATGGAGTGCAAAGTTTGCTCAAGTACATTATGGCCCCAGAGGGGGTACATTATTGCTGTTATTTGATGGTGTTGCAATGTAAGGGAATTTGTAGATGTACGACACATCTGGGGCCACAATGCTGGATTATCAAATATATTATCAGTAGTAACATGGGGAGATGACAGTCACAAAATTCACTGGCATTGACAAAGCTATAATATGACAGTAATGGCAGTGTTGGACTTAGTCAGGAAACTCACAAAACCAGTGAGAGAGGGTTACACTGCAATTGCAAAAGTTAAGTCTTTCACTTTCGAGGTGCATGCTCATCAACATTGATATAATGGTATAACAAATGTACACATTATTTTGGCAGAATTCTCAAGAATGCCTCACCTCTATCTCATTGCAAATAGCATCAACCTCATAAATGAAAACAATATTGTGGGAATAAACCAAAGCAGATACACAGAAAGGGGTTATTCCATAAATTCAATAAGTGAGCCATTCCCTGAATGTTGTTAAATGCAGCATACTTTGGGCTGGACTTCACCATATCAATCATAGTTCCATTTTGGTCACAACATCCAATAACTAACAATTTCTTCATTTAAAACGTAGGTGGTGCTTTGTGGAATTAGATATCACCCTCATCATCATCATCTTCTGCAGGACTTTCATCTTGTTTACGAGTTGAGAGAAATATTATGTCATCTGAAATGTACAAGTACATTACAGGTTGAATATTTCAATGTACTGATTAGCTGTATAATAAATATTCATGATTAAAAATGTTTTTTGACTGATGAGAACAATTCAACTTGATTTTAAAATTACAACAAGCATATTGATTGTGGGGGTTTTTCACATACTAAACATTTCATGTACTAATCCTTTGCTAACAGTTTTAAAATATGTCAAGATGTGCATGACTTAGGAACAGTTTATACTCAAAATGTAAGATTAGTGCAGTTCTAAACCCTTTATAATATGCCTCATTTGTCCCTCACTGCAAGATTGCACCTTGTGAATAGTCTTGTTATGTCTTCTGAAGGACACACTCTGACCTTGTACTTCAGAATCAGCTGACAGCAGATTTCAATTCAGTCTTTTGGAGTGTATGACAAAATTTATACCAAGACTTGATGAGTCTATGCTTGGTGCGGTTATGAGTTTGGACACAAAATTCCAGTGAGCTCTGAGTTTTGTTATGCAACATAACGACAGTTCCAGTACTTGTGAGAGGGTAATGGTAAGGTTAGGTATGCCATATGGTGCTCTATGAAATGTCAAATAACGGTTTTCCAAGACAAGATTTTATTTGTATGTCACTGCGTGAAATGAAATGCATTTGCAACAGAGTCATCAGGAGAGTACAAAATATATAGTTTTTGTATATTGTGCCTCCAGGATAGATTGTGGAATTTTAAATTTTCACAACACATTGTTGGTCTAGAACTTATGAGGATTCATCTCTTACCCTGTTGGCTAAATGAAGCTTTCACTATCTTGCTTTTGCAAAAAAACAAAATTATCTTTTTCTATATCCATTTTATACAGGGATTAACAACCATTTTGAATTAAACTGGTTATTTATTTCTCAAATCGAACATGTTTGCATGGTGACTTCTTATTTTCATTCTCGATTGTGAAAGACAACGATTTAAATTCTCTTGATGAAATTTAAGCAATGACTTATGCGTAGACTTCACTGCATGGCCAAAAGATAGATGCTAGAATGTAGAGTTGTTCCAATATAGAGCAATGATTTCCATACCTGCTATAACTGTAGTTGCAAACACCTTGTATCCCTGCTTGTCTGTATATTCACTGTAATCAAGTCTTCCCTGGACATAAATCCTAGATCTGAGGGTTTGTGAACAGAATACAATTACTGTATGTCAATCAAACGTTGGATTGAAGCAATGCAGTTTTCATGTCACACATAATGATGTCAACTGATAATGTTGGTCAAGTGTATCTGTTGAGTTTCTGTATCACTGTAAAACTGTACTTTGATAAAATTGCAGGTACTAACACAACTACTACAATAATGTCTTTAAATATCTATAAATGGAAAACCAACGATTTCAGATGTTCTTATTGCAGTAGTGCTGAACTTTATTGATTTGTTTGTCAAAACTTCTTGTTCAGAAATTAAGAGAAAAGTAAATTTCCATGTATAACTCAAGGAATCTCCTTTTCAAATTCCTATTATATCATCATAATTACATATATGTCATTATTTTCTCACAGGTTCTTTTCTCCTCTCTCAATTCTCCATGTTTGTCCCTTTTGAATAATAATATCCTTGAACCATCACAAAGCTCACCTACGTGTACACTGCATATCAATTCCATGGCCTAGTGCAAGAGGGGCGTATCTCCTATGCTTTAACACAGGCAATACTTACATTGCACTGGGGTCATCGAATTGTTGTTCATATATCATGGTACTGTTTGAATATGTACTTGATCTGATACCATTTTACTGATGTGTGAGTGAGAATGTATACAATAAAAATACAATGCATTTGAGCCAATGTTGAAGGTATTATACATGTATGATGGCTTCAAGTCTTCAACAGGCTGTAATCTTTCAACAATTTTAAGTAAATTTAAAAACATCCTTGCGGGCTGTGATAATTTCCATGGTATTTCACTCCCAGTATTTTACTTACCCTTTCCTGACAACTCTAAGAATCAAATCTCTCAAACTTTCCGGATAAAACACACTGATGCGATGCCACAGTGTCTTCTCTTTGTACTCTCCTAAACCAATCATAACAATAGGAATATGCAATCAATTAATATACCAAATCAATCAATTCTCACCGCACTTTGTGTGTTCATGACTGCTTTGATAGAAATAGGCTGCAATTGATGGAGTCCAAAGAAATGCCAGCCATTCACAGTATTGTACTTCTCTGTCACTGAATTTTTGTACATGCTGTGTGCTACTAGGCTGTGCTGTAAAAGCATTAATCATCTATATGTATGTGAGTTTTTATTTTGCTATTTTCAATTGTTGATAAAATCTGATTACCACTGAATTTTTGTACATGCTGTTTGCTACTAGGCTGTGCTGTAAAAGCATCAATCATCTATATGTATGTGATTTTTTATTTTGCTATTTTCACTTGTTGATAAATTCTGATTACCAAACCCAAGTAAAGTGTTGAACTTAATTAAAGAACAATAGACTCTGTAGTAAATGAAATGAAAAGTGACCCATGCAGGACTTGAACCCACAGATGTACATTTCCTGAATACATTTCTGATGCTCTAACTAACTGAGCTAATGGATCAGTCGCAATTACCGTAGTCGGTGCTGTCACTTAGATTGGGCTCTTCATTTCATGTTTGTGTAATGTGAGTTTGGGCTTAACTCATCCCCTAATCTTTCTGCCTAAGGATCCTATGGATTCTATTCTATTCTTTATTACTGACAAACGGGAATTTTAATCCCATTAAAAATATCTCAAATATCAAAATAAGGAAATTAATCTTTTGTGAAAATTAAGTATTTATTAACAGTAAATTAAACTTATCCTTGAAAATTCCCACCTCAACCAAATGTGACCATTTTACACATTATTTTCCGAACAGATTCCAGAATAAATAGAATACAAGTTTTAAGACACTAGAACGGTACATGTAAGTGTAATTTTTTTAACAATTTGTCCTCAATGTATCAAATGAAGTTTAATAGAATACTTCAGCATTTTGAATTATTAAGTATTCACTTTTTCAATGTTGTGAGTCAGTGTGTGATGTGCATTTTCTTGTTGATGATAAAATTTACATATGGACTTGAATTTCATTATCAACATCGACAATGCAGGACTCACATGTATGGTCAATGTTGTCAAGCTGAATACGGGTTATGTCAACAATTGCTATGAGAAGTGGACCTAGAAATTTTGCTGAAACAAGCAATTAAACCTGAAAAAATGTCAACCGTTCAGTAAGCTAAAAATGTTGGGTTCATAATTATGTATACCGGTATACATGTATGTGTATGTTATAATATTCATACTGATTTATGCAGAAAAAATTTTAAAGGAAATATTACTTGGAAATAAATTGCTAAGACAGACCTTCATGTCCTATTCTTCTGTCTCTGTAGACCTCAGAGGTTGCTAAGGTAAATTGTACCACAGGTCGTACAGCATCACCTTTCTGTACTGGATCTTGGCCAACCCGACCTAATAGAGTCACTTTGTTTACACCTGCAGAACAAAAACACAGGTTAAGAAGATTATAAATTCAAAATGTTAAATTTGGCACCAAAATTTAAATATCCACGTAAATCATGGTCTCTGAGTAGTAAAAAGAATTCTATACACCTAATTTCTATTCTATCAGAGAAAATATCTCATACTATATATGTGTCAGATTTTTTTGCCGAGGATACCTAGATGCTAATTTTGTCAGAACACTTCTGCATGCTGGCTTATGTTAACACTTCCTTTTTAGGGCGTTTCAGGTTACATGCACTCTTTGAAATAGAAATATCCATTGAGAAACAAACAATGGACGCAGCCTGTATGAGAGAGTTACATTGACTGTGCACTTATTTTACTTATAGTGGGATTACAGTACTTCTTTGCGTCTGGACTAAAATTGAAACTCTCGTTTCCAGAAAGAAATCAAAAACCAACATGAAAATACACATTGTGCATGGATGATCAGAAAATAGCTGGCAGGTGTCAAAAACAACCAGCTATCAGCAAAAATTAGCCAGCTATCAAAATATCAGTTTAATGAAATATAGAGGCATTTTGCAAAAATTTCATGTGCATGAACTTGTAACTGCCTATACTGTTATTTTTGCCACCTGTAACCCAAATTTTCTACATCCCTGTTGAGTACATTTCAGCACACTTAAGAGTCTTTTATGAATACTAGCTTTTCACATCTGAAAATCATTCACATTTTATTTTCTTCATAATTGTAGCAAGCTGCATGATCAGATCAAAGGAAATTCTTTAAAGCACCATGACAATCTGATAAGTAAACAAATAAATAAAAATATAATTAAAACAAAATGTTAAAAATAACAACAGATAAACAAATGCATATGAAATAGAAATAATCAAACAAAAAATAAGTGAAGACACACATACATAACTATATATATATATACATATATAAAAGCAAACTAGAATTCTGCAGATAGCTCCCAGTGTTATTCGTAGCATGGCTTGGTAGTAGTGGATGAATGTATTTATACACCTCTACTAATCTGGTTGTAATTTTTCTTCTGTTTATTGCATTTATTACTTCCGTGTATAGGACAAAACGTTGTGTCAACATTGCCAATGTAATAAACAGATGCAATAAACAAATGCAATAAACAGAAAATTTGCAACCAGGTCAGTAGATATACATATATATATATATATATATATATATATATATATATATATATATATATATATATATATATATATATATATATATATATATATATATATATATATATATATATCTATCTGTCTGTCTGTGTACTGTATGTACCAAATTACAGAGATATCACTTACATCTTTCAAGCCTTGGTTTCACATGCATCTCTGCTGAATTGAAGCTGCTATCATACCTCACACCTCTACCAATTTGTTGAGATAACCATAAACCCTACAGATGACACAGAAAAGAGAAACCTATGATAAAATTAATGTATATAGCTTTTTTCATGTATTTAAGCTGATGGATAATGTATTTGTTTTTCAGTAAATACATGTACATATTTGCATGTCTATGGTTACAAAAAATTGAGGGAGGGGGGGGGGCCACGGAGGAATCATGCTTTAAATCTCATTATTTTGGTCTGCCATAAATATGATCAGTTAGCTCAGCTTTATCAGAAAAGTGTAAAAACTCACTCTGCTTTCAAGGACTGCATTCACAAATACCAAAGGTAATGGGGGCTAGAGGCATTCAAAGGGGCTTTGAGAGTACTGGGGGGTAGCAGAGGGGGATTTGAATGGTTTGTACTTGGTATAGAGTGAGATCTGAAAATATATTTTTCCCTATCTTTTTTCATTTTCAGATTCCACAGTTTGGAAGGATAGTTCAATCCAATGGCTCTAATGTTAATAACATTCAAGATATTCTGGTTTATTTTATAGTATTTATGACTGTTAAATAGTATCAATGCCACTGAATTTCCATGAGAAAAACAACAAGTCGACCTTGTAACTTGGAACAGAAGCTGCAACTTTTGATAATTTTGTTTTTGGTATTTCTATTCAACGTTCCAACCAGTTTCTTGCTATCTCAATATAGCAGAGTGAAACACAATATTGAACTTGTCATCTAAGCCTTTATATTTATATATTATTGCTGATGACTGAATTAGTCCGGACCAAAATTCATTTTTCAACGATGCAAATGCAGAGTATACAAAGACAGGTTCTGTTGGCAAGCTGAATACTCAATATTTGAACATGATAGGGAGTGAAATACAAAGAGCAAAAATATTGAATAAAACGATATCAAAATTTTAGTTTACTATTGTTGGCTTTATGAATGTCTGGCAGTATAAGGCCAAATAAAAAGAAATAATGCTGTTCCGATAACATGGTTTTCAAAAGTAGGGTATGTAGGTCGGCAGGAATTTTTTTTCCAAAATACTTTTATTTTTAAATATGCATTTTTCAGGGGTTCAGGGTGGTCAAACACTGGCCACAACATTTCGCAGAAAAATGTATCATACATATAAAAGAAAAAACCCATAAAAGACATCCTCGTTCAACCAAAATAAAATGCCAAGTAACCAAAGCGTGATTTTATGGGTTTTCTCTCTCTTTTTTTTATTTCAGAGTTTACGTAGAGGGGGATTTGAATGGTTTGTACTTGGTATAGGGTGGAAAAAAAGTTTAGGCTTGACAGGTAAAAAATAGGGTAGGTTGGGTTATCGGAACAGCACAATTGTTTTCGTTTGGCCTAATAGTGTGACGGGAATTTGAACATTTTGCGTCTTATAGACGGGGTCAGGGACTGAAATGTATTGACTAGTATTGTGCTACATGTAACCCTGTCAACAAGTTGCATTTGGAACACACACACATGTACATATAACTATATTATAAGTGTAAGCAGAGCTATGACACTGCATGCTGTTGTGAGGTCATCTACCTGCTGCAGTTTGTAGTTCCCACTTTGTCATGGTATGACCAGAATCTAACACTCCATTTTCTTCCTTTATAAAGTTTGTACAAATCTAGTTTTGCTTATTTCAATGAAAAGGAGAAGTTTATTCACATCTTTACTCAGAAAGATCAACTACATTGTACCTCTTGTGAATAAATTCCCGGCACTCTACTTCCTCCCATAACAGCAGCTACTACAACCATTTGTTAGTGTTTGTGGAGGGACTGTGGTGTAACCTTGAGCCTTGTAACTTTGCATGACTCCCTGAGTGTGTTGTATAGCCATAAAGTAATTAACTTTATTACATGCCTCGTATATCGAACGTCGCGCACTCCATAGGATTCGATGGTAACTCATCGATGACATTGCAGGCCCCATAGTCATCACTTGACTGAAATTGAACTTGAACTATTTTCAACTTGACAACTTTTTGATGTAAAAAGTTGAAATTTCATATTTTGCATAGGAAATCTGACTTAAGGAAAATTTTGCATAAAAAAATTGACAAACTGCATAACAGTAGTTTAAATATATCAATGCACCATTCGATGATGACAATCGTTCCATTTTTAAGGGACTTTCATCTAAGATGGAATTAAAGCATTTGATTATCATTTGCCAATAAACCTATAAATATTTTGAGTAAAAACTGTGTAAGAGAGCCATGTAATAAAAACATAGCCGAAACAAAGGACTATGCACCCTCGGGGCAGGAGACCATTTGCCCGACGTAAGGAGGGCAAATGATCACCTACCCTCGGGCACATAGTACCAATATAATACTCATAAATATAATGCAACCTAGACACAGGGAATGAGGTAGCCCTACGAGTATGGCAAGAGCGTCCGGCTTTGGCGACAATGCCCCCCCAACTCGTAGCAAAGCCATTAGCCAAAGCCCGACACTGTTGCAATACTCGTCGGGCTAGGACTGAGGGAGCCGACACTGACAGTGTCAATGGATTATGGATCACAGCAACTTTGATACAAAATTGGGCATCATTTTACAGGTGTTATAGCTACAAACTGATGACATCAAATCGCCGTACACAAAACACAGTGCCATAATTACAAGGCGTCCGTGTTTTGTGTACGGCGATTTGATGTCATCAGTTTGTGGCTGTACCACTTGTAAAAGGATGCCCAAATTTGCAGTCAGACCTCTTTTTTACCTCCATACTAATGCGTAGTATCATCAACAGCACTCAGGGTTTGGGAATGGGTATAAAGTAACCTGCATAAAGTGCATTACTTTACCTTACTTTACACTGAAAACTCCAAACGCACAGGCTAACTTACAGTGGCACCAAGTCGCTTTGCTTTTCTCGGCAGTAGTTACTGGCTGGCCTCGCATTGCGTTCACCCCATGATCTAAGCTACCTCCATGATCTAAGCAACAGCCTGCCAGAGTAACTTGTTTTCCATTTACTCTGTTTTCATATTTTTATACCCACAGATTCGGGGCAAGTCCATGTACTATCTATATTGTATTAGTGTTCAATGTAGTTTTCTAGGCATATTGATTACCTCAGCCGTGTGTCGTTGGGAACAGCACACCTGACTGCTGTTCCGTTGCCAACAAGTTTCCCGGCGACCCCACTTTTCTCGCTCCAACACACAATCGCCCAGTTTCGGAACTGCAGCCGCCAAGCTGGGTCTGGGAACAGCGTGTGTATGTGACACTTTCCGTCCATGGCGCGAGTAAGTCAATGCAATTGTGCAATCACGTCTAAAATATGTAAATTTAGAAAGTAACTATAGTCACTTACCCTGGAAATAGTTGATCGAAACATCGCTGATTAAGACAAGATGAACCTGTACCTGGACAGTGGACGACTTTTGTAGTTTGTCGAAGTAAACACAACACATGTGCACAATTGACCTCTCGGGTTATCACACATGCGCACAATGTTCAATTCAATCAACTGGCGCGAAGCTAAAAATATTCGGACAAAATGTGTAGATTAGTTTTTAACCGATGAAATATTGATGTTTGTAATATTAAATGTCAGATCATGATGATAAGCACTGCCTTTCTGTATTTGTCGTCATGCATCAGCACGAGATGTACCGGTATATGACATTATTTCGACCTTCAACTCAAGAGGGCGCTTAAAGCAATCCCCTTGCTCGCCTTGCCCTGGGGTTAACAAACTTTTCACGACCCTGGGAAAACTCTCAAAAGGGCAATCACAACTGTCTTCAAAACTATAAATTTTGGTAATTTCTTTTTAAAAATTACTAAAGATTATTTAATGAGAACAATCACTTCGTTCATGCAAATAAAACACTGACACATATATTTATCACAAATTGGTTCCCCTAATCTGACACTGTTATTATCCAAAGCAAACAATAACAAAGAATTTACATAGGCTTTGGTGACTGATACAGGTGCAAAGCACTTTAATATGCAAAGTCAGTCCCCTACAACACACAATGAAGCAAGACTGTCAAGTTCAGGTATTCCACTCCAGCTTATAATTAAAGTGTCCCAGTATGGTCATACACACCATTTGGTTTATTTTAGTGATAACTTCTCATATTTGTTTTTCCTCTCATGGCATTTTCATCTCTTTCATTTTGAAATTGAGAGACTTTAGACTATAAATTTCATATCTGCAATGCAAGCTCTAATAGTTTTACCTTGGGAAAGTTTTGTTTATGTCACAGTGACTCAGAAACAGCTGCATGATATGAGTGCAGGGAAGTTTATTGTAAATTTTGGCATTTTGACACAATTTTGGGAGTGAGACAAGAAACTACAGCCACGAAAAGAACAAATTTGTTTTAAATTTGTTCCAGTACTTTATACCTGAGATCAATCAAGAGTTACAGCTGATAGAAAGTTAAAGGGTTAAATGGAGTGAATATGCTTTACAATGGAAAGGCACTCACTTCCTCTTTATCCATTCACCATCTCTTTCTTTATCGAATCAATTTTCTTTGGAACTTTCAGTTCCCGTTTTCTCACCCTAGTCTAATGTTAGGTTTATTTAACATTGCAGGCTGTATAGTTTTCCTTTCAACAGCAATATCACATACAACAATATTGTCACTGATTTTGGAATTATTCTGGTTGTGGCATTAGATTGATCGATATCATACATTGAAGTTTTGATGCTTTCAGTTAAAGTAGTACATGCCTACAAATTGAAAGATGCTTTTGCTCAAATTTCTGTGAGAAAACTTAAACCATTCAGTTGTGGAATAAAGAATAAAAGTCAGGGGTCACAGTGCAATAGTAACCAGAGAAACATCCAATATTTATAGACTCTTGAAATTCAAAATGGCCGCCATCCCTGTGTTAACTCCATGGGGAAAAAGAAGTTTACGGAGTTACTCCTTGAGCGTCAAATTGAGCCCCAACAAGTGGTAGATCAAAAAGTATTTAAAGTTTGAGTTTGAACATCCGTCCCAAGGCACATTCTACCTTAAGAAGCAGGGAGTGTTATTATGTTCCGATGAAACATGCTGTAGGTATCGCTATTTACAAACAAGAGTGGACCAATACATTCACATATTTCCAAGCCTCCATCCTAGAGTCATAGTAATTTCTAAAGTAACTGTTGCAATGCACACAATGGAATTTGATTTCATTTAGCAATACAGATTTACAATCAAGATGTATCAACTGGATATCAAAGTTTTAATCTACTTGCAAAACCAGAACTTTATATCAGCCAATGCTGTGATTCACTATACGGGCCTTATGGACAAGTCAAAGGCATTGTCTAGCAAATATTGGTCTTCTATTTCATCTGAATTCAAGCAGTCTGTTCTAAAATGTCAGTTCCTCGTTAATGAATATTTGTCCACAAATTACTTTTTTAAAATTACCACCATGCTAGAAAGATGGATATAACTCACTAATGATTGCCAATGGTGCAATGAACTCTACACAAGACACTGAATGCCCAGACTACCAGCTAAAACAACAGTGCAAGCAACACTGACAATATTTGTTGCCATCGCTAGTAGCAGTGTCCATCATCTGAGGCGTGCATAGTGCAAAGAACCCTATTCACTCCTATGTTCAAGTTCAAATCTACTTATTCTGTCAGGGACAAATAACATTTACACATTTCCATAAAGGTTTAAATGATGACACTGAGATGGTAAAGCAGAGTCAACAAATTATACACTATATTAGGGCTAGTTATCCAGCAATATAGAACTGCACATAGCAGAGTTGTCAGCTGTCTGTAGGCAATAGCCTATAGTCAGTTTATTGACTGTGTATTGACTGTATACCTGGACATTCTAACTGTGGCATACCTAATGTGCATGTTTGAATGGTATGACCTTTGACCTCATCACCAAAGAAACAAGGGTCATGTGAACTAGGAAACTGCAGAACAGACAAAGATCTTTGAGCTCAGATTGCTTAAATACAAGATTATTTTATTTGTAGGAAACAAAACTTAATATGACGTAATTTATTTATAGAAGATGATAAATAAAGAAGAGAAGTTACATATCAGCTCAGGACAAATTGAAAAATAACGGAATCACTAACTACACACAATTCTATCAGTTTGCAGACTTGAAATGAGTTACAATCTAAAAACTGACCAAATCCATTCAAAAAGTGTATGTAAATGCACTAAGTTTCATATTTCAGAACAAGTGAAATCAAAATGACTTACTAGGCAAATAGCTAATATGTGGACTAAATATTATCTGGCACAAGGGTGTCACTTCTGTTTTCTAGCAGAACTTCCTCATGAGTTCCTGTGTCATTGGACTGCACCATTGCAAAAAAAGGGGGGGGGGGTGATATATCTACTGGACTACTACCCGTCATTTTTGAGATGAATGAGAAAGTCACTCCTTGGAAATTTTTCTACATTATGACATACCTTTTGCAAGTTAGTGAACTCAGAGTCTGTTATACATACATTAATGTCTGCCTGATGAGATCTTGATGTCCAGAGGTGTGCAGTTTGTCACAACAGCAGCTTCAACATTAGCATACATTCCCAGCAGATGTCAGAACTTATCAGTATGTTATTGTTCTCTTTCTCTGTTCACTGTTCTGTTAGAAAGTGAGGTTCGTTATGTTTTTGAAACAACTATTTCAGAAAGTTTCAATGTTTTGACAGTTATATCGGAGTTCTCAGATAAAATAATGCAATGGGAGATACAATGCCCACATGTTACTTTGTCCTTTAGCATAGACAGTGGGCAGGGTGGGGAGTGGGAGACTGCAGTGTTTTAAAATATATATATATAGGATACGAGTCATATGACTTTGAATGAATACACTGGCAATACAAATTGAATATTGAAAGTGGACATGTTTTGACACCTTCACTCTTATAATTCTTTATGGATTCTAGCAGGGAAAAGATTGACTGACTTGATTGCTGGAAATTTCCGGCACCACAATAAAGTACTATGTGTGCTGATAGTTGAACAATTCTAGCAAAGTCATATGTGTGTTCACGGTAGCTTTGTTACAGCAGTTTAACTATGTTGTGGTAGTAAGAGGTTCAGTGAGCTGTAATACACATCTGTGAAGTGAGTTTCCAACATCTGTTGATCACACAATGCCAGTTTGAAGTCTTTCACTCGGCGTTTTGTTGCCGAAGAAATTCTCCCAGACCACTATATTCCTTAATGAATGCCCTCTCCATGCAATGTCCTCTATGTTTTCCACACAGCATAGTTCACTCTCAGACTGAAAGATCCGTCCCTCAAGGGCACTGTCTATGCTACTCACCCTCTCTTGGGGAGGGAGGGTAGACAGCGCCCTCAAGCGACCAATCATTCAGTCTATGATCACTCTCTAATTTTCTCCCTCTTCATCAGGTTCAATGACATCAATGGTTTCACCAGCCTGAAGCCAGGATTTGGAGACAACTTTCTTGAGGTAAATGGAGATCTTGTCTTTCTCAACCTGAAGCCAAAATATTGACCAATTATTCAATGTAAATCAATTAAAAATTGAACTACTAACAAAACTACAGAAAACAAACAATGAAAAAAATAAAATAAAATAGATACAAATAAATCAATAAATGAATAAACAAATAAATAAATAAACAAACACTTACACACATAAATACAGATGAGTAAAGCATAAATTATAGATTAATAAATAAATTTGATGCTTACCTTGTGATAACTTTTTGGGTCCTGTTCAATACACTGTGGTGTCTTTGCTAAAAGTTGATAAACCTCTTCTTGTCCATCATTGTTTGTCCGCCTCACCACCAAATTAAAATGTCTGTAACACAGTTGAAGAGAAAAAATACCAAAAAGTGTGACTAATCTATCAGTTGGTAAACTTCCGTCTACTATTGTATTGTGTTACTTCAAAACACAGATTTTGCTTCATCCTATACTTTACATGTACGTCATTGACAGGCATTCAAACCATTCTTTCATTGGGAGGCTAACAGCTTTATTTTTGACGAACTTTGTTAAACTGAACTCTTTTGTTTTACATTTCAATAGCAAGTTCTTGTTCTACTCCCCAACGCACGTTGAAGCACCTTCTAGTTAGTTTGTCAACTTAGCTTCAATACATTGAAAATGCACTGATATTGTTTGCATTTGTATTCTAGTCTGTACCAGAATTCTTTTCTCAACAATTACAAAGCAGTCTACACATGGACAGGCTGAGTTAACAAGCTGAATATCCTGTATCTCAACATACCTTGCGGAGTAGAACAACTGAGATACTGAAACAAAGGTAGTGACAAATAACTATCACAATATAATTACTTGCCCACCATCAAGTGTTATAGTGCAAAATTCGGATGAGAAAAGCAAAGCACATGTACATGAAATTTACACGTATTTGACATTCAAATGATGTGATTTAACTATTCATTTGGATAAAATTCAATTTCTGATTCCAGAAACACAAGATGGTAAAGAACTTATTTTCACACAAGATGTAAACAAGAAAAATACCGTCAATGACGCTGTACCTTCTCTAATGTGTGGCCAGGTCAGGTAATTGGTTGTTGGCATGGAGTTGTTGGTAAATAGTTGATGATGTAGGGGCATGAGGTGGGATATGGACCCAAAGAACCCAAAAGATGATTAAATACATCAATCAAAAAATTCTAAGCTACAGTATAAACTGCCTAAAGATAGTTCAATGTGGAAAAAAGTTAAACAATTCAGAAATAAGAATTAACAGTCCAAAATAGTAATGACGCACTTCCTTACTGACCTGAGTGCATGTGAAATACACAACCTGGCATCTGTAAATTAAATGTATACCAAGTGATCATTTCCAGTCACTTTTAACTGATTTTAATGGATTTTCCAAAGAGTCCTGTGGAAATGATGAAAAACGCTTATCTGGTCTTGTGTTTGTATAACCTCATGGCTGATAATTGTCATAGTATTGAAAAAAAATTGAAAGTGAAGAAATTACTGTTTTCAATAGGCATATTTTCCTTGAAATACATGACCGTGTAAAGAATATATGCTAAAAGTGTTTAAGAGTAAATTTCTTTTCAAAAATAATTAATTTGTGACCAAAGGATTTTTATTCTTTGAGTTTACAAATTCAAACATTGCAATTTGTTCAATCATCTTGTGCAGTGCAAAATTTATAAAATGACTGAAAAACAAAAAAATTGGCAGAATTACAGTCTTTGTGATGTAAAATTATGGGTTGACATCACGATAACTGTTAATCCGTTTGAAGTACTAATATACTATAATTTAAACAAGAAAAATTCATGCAGAAACGGTAAAATATATTGTCAGCAATGTAGTGTTAATTTTGACTTTGACTTTGACCAAATATATAGGGCGAAATATCAGCCATGTTCAGCAAAATCCACACAACAGCATTGATCCTTTTCTAATTTGATTTGATTTGCTTATGTTATCCTTGTATGACAGTCAGTACAATATGGAACTTGAACACAACACAGTGAATAAGTATGCTGTAAATGAAATGGTGTGGCTGCATCCACATGCAGCAATAGGAGTGCCTTTGTCTCTCACCCCTCATTTCCAACCTGTCCCATCCCTGAAAAAATAGTTTGGTCTTATATTTATAATGTTAATAATTTCTGTATTTGTTAAAATGTGCGCATCTCAAAAACTTTTGATCATAAACATTTTCATTGTTTTTTATAGCTGACCAATCAGTTAACCTGTTTATTTTGAATATTTGCGCATTTTTCCTCAGTATTTGACATTTTCTGAATACCTTCTTATTCAGTTTGTCATTTTCTAAGTTTAAATGCTCCATTGTGTGGTCAAGCTTTCCACAAGCATCAAATGTGGTACTTCATATGGGAGGGTCTGCCTCTAGAGGGCGGGCATCATGAACACTCCTGTGTTTGTTGGTTAATTCCTCCACGTAAACTTCTGATTGTACTGTAAGCATTGAACATGGCCGACGTCCGATTTTCCTGTCTAAAACTTTCACTTATTTTCGTTCATATGACTCTGAAACTCCAGGAAACGATTGGGAAGAAAGGGTTATCTTGAAATATTGAGGTACTTGCCGATATTTTGCAAAATTAAATGAGAAAAAATGCAAGGAAAATGCCGACAGGCTTACACAATGACAGTTTTCAGACTCGGAGCTGGTCATCTCTGCAGATTATGCAACAGGCCCAGATCACGTGAGGCCATGAGGGGATATCCACGCAACTCAGTACCAAACACTAGCGCTCACAGAGTGAGCAAACACAAAGTGAGTATACCCCTAACGTCAGCTCAGTAGTCTGTAATAGATTGTAGTCAACTTAGAAACCTTGGAGAAAGGCTTAACACTGTGGCTATGCCGCTAAGTCCCTTTTGATTTTTGTCATAGCTCAAAATCGTTCTCCCACACCTCAACCTGAGCTATGAACACCCCCACCAGTTTATGATATGACCCATCACAATGGCATGACGTCAACGGATCTTGACAGACGGAAGTCTTGACAGACGGAAGTTCTTGACAGCAGCATATTGGTTTTCAACTCTAACCTTCTCTGTCTATAAATAGACACGAGAAGGTAAAAACTATTACAAAGTTTCTGTCCTAAAATCTGCCTCCATGGAGCATGCCGTAAAACTTATCAATGTTTGAAATGTGAGTTTGTCTGTGTAAGACAAGCTACCATGGAAATCATCACTTATTTCTGACTGTTTCAGGTGCAAAGTATCTGGTTTGATATCATAGATGTGTGAAAAAACTCCTGCATCATTTACGCTGCATGCGAGAAAATTGACATTGCTCTTTGAATTGTGGTTATTTGTGATTCCAAACGTATAAACACAAATTCTGCTGAATGAAGTTCATTTTTAACTCTTTATAGCTTTTGCATTCATGTAAGTGAAGTCATCCTATTGGAAACAATGTGGTTCTACAAACATCTGATCATGAAAGGGTGAAGAAGCAAATTGACGGGACAAAGATTGCTTTGATACAAACACTATAAAATGTGAGAAAACAACGTTTTCTCTTTGAAAAGACTTTGATTTGTGGCGCAACAGCTACACTGAAAGTAATGTGACACCCATCCTCTGTAGAAAGGCCACCTCCACACAATAAGTGAGGCTACCCACAATTCTCCATGAGCCGTACACACGGAGATCACTCACTGAACTGAAGCAAATTTCTTCTGTACACAGAACAGCTTGGTCCATATTTCGAAATTCTGGGACCATAGTTTTGATAATCATAATTCTCTTATTTCTCACTGTGAATAATGAGAAGATCAACCCTTTTCCGCAGAGGAGAGCAATTTTGTGATTTTGTCAACATAGTTTTTGACAGCCATATGCAATATTTTCAAGGAAACTAAGGGAATAAGTTGCATCTGTGTTGGCAAAAGAAAGGGTATTGATTTTTTTGAATGTTTGTAACAAAGGAAATTTGCATGTCTGACAGGTGGTATGATGAGACCAACTTAGTTGCTGATAATTTTACCTTGACAAGTGTACAATTTTTAGCACCTTCAAACGTGGAATTCTTATTCAATTTATTTCTGATTTTAAACATAATCAATAATTTTGGACCATAGTTTTAACCAATAATTCTAAAATTAAATTTTAAGTTTCATATTGTTCAGAAACTGATAAAATTGAAGAAGCCTTTAGCAAATAATGTCTGAGCATACAAATCAAGGGAATTGTGGGTAGTCTCACTTACTGTGCTCCATACAGTGGTCAGAATTTCTTGGCCCCATGGGTGACCACTATACACAGGTTAGATTGCATACTCAAAAGCCATTACATTCTCCTATGATAATTTGGCACCGATGATCACTTACTTATCACCAAAAGTCAATTTGATCTCAGCGTTACTGGCCTCCTTACTGTTGAACAGTTTTGACTTGCAGCGAATTCCTTCAATCACCACGATCACTCGGGCAAAACCATCCTTGCATCGCTCGTCTAAGGCTGCACAAGGTAAGAATGAAAGGCAAAAGGTGTGAATTATGAAAATAAGCACAGTCAATCCAGGGAAATAAAAGTACAAACAAATGTACTGCTATAATTGATACAAGTACCAAATAAAGTAGATTGCAAGGTAGAGTTTGTATTATGAAGTTACTGGGGATGTTTGGGCCATCAAGGAGGAAAACAGTGGAACATTTTTCACTGTTGTTTCTTGAACCTTTGCTCTGTTGGTTTTTTGTATATCGCATTACCGGTATATCATGCTAGTATATCGATGGTGCAAATACAGAGATTTGATTACACAATAAGGTAAAATAACGGTGCTATATTTGTGATATAATACGTTTGGAACAAGCGCATGCTCTCAGCTAGAGTAAAATTCCTATTGTGACATTACACACCAGAATTTCAATATTACTGTTATGATATAATTAAGCAACCCAGGTGTTGTCAATGCCACCCAAAAATGTGTATACCACTCAGTTTTGACAAGAGCACTCCATACATGCACTTGGTATCAGTCATGCATAATATCGTGAACTGGTTAAAATCTAGTGGCAATATAACCGTTGCTGGATGTAGTTTATTGCTCAATTATACAAGGTTCTGAGTCCCTAGCAGTAGAGTGACAGTATTGGTACTAAGCTTACAGTGTTGTGGTGTCTTCGCTCCATCAATCAAAGAAGATGCAGATGCCATGTCATTTTTCTCTTGAACGAATTGAAGGATGAAATGACGCCGCAGCACCGGCAGTGACGTTGCAGGAGTCCTCAAGATCCCAGAGTGTCCTGCAGACTATCTTACTTTCTGGTGAACATTGTGGGCAGGTATACTGTCTCTGTGAAGGAGATGAGCGAACTATGAAGACTTCATGTCAACAGGTCTTACTTTGTGTTTCCTGGGCAGTGTTGTTTGACAAGCAGCATTCTAACATTCCAACAACAAACTGCAATTGTCAGTTTGAGCAAAGATGTGTACAACACAATCAGTCTGTCAAACAATGTCTACGCAGTGCCACCACATGTGTTTACTTTGTTATGTCGCCCTCTCGCCTTGGGCACTGCTTGGGATTTCTTGTTTTGTGCATGCATGCTTTCTCTCTCTTTACGCAATGCAATTTTTGATGTATTAGTTTTTCCCTGGTCGTAAACTAAAGTTTGACATCTTGTTGACATCTTGTTTGGTTGTAGTCTTAACCTGGTGGTTAAACAGGAATTGTTTTGCCATTGGCACTGGTGTTGTGAATGCCTTCCAACAGACACAACAGAAGTAGAATACTGATTCACACGGACTGATTTGCTCCATTCACAGTCCCTACACACACAGTGTGTGGAGGGACTCCCTGTGTTCCATTGCAGGGGTACAAGTGGAAATCATTTGTACCTCAATCTGAATTGTTCTGAAATGTTAACTGTTGTTATCTTTGCAAACTCAACATTTATTACATATTAGTGACATCTTCAATGGAAAGAGAGACATAACTTGACACCTACATAATAAAATGTGTATGTTACGTGCATGGATCAACTCCATTGTACTTTTTTACTTTCAACTCTGATGTCAAGGTATTCAAATATTAACATTTTCAAACTGTTATATATGTAGTGACAAAGTCACCCAATAAGGTTTCTTAATAAAATAGAAAGTCAAAATCAGACAACTGTATCACATAATATGTAAGTTATTTGGGTTGTGGTCTCCTGTTAGGGAAAGTATTTTCCCATTAGGTTAATGTCTCCTATTTGGTGTAGCTAGCTGCACAACTTGAAACACTGGGGAACAGTCCCTCTACCATGCCTGGGGCAATGCTGTATTGTAATATATGCTAATATATTCATGTAGTGACGTATTATTGTAGTGCGCATGTGCAGAATAAAGTAGACTCTCCTCATGCTTGAGACTAGTGAACAACGGCCTCCGTGTCTCTCTATACAATACATAGTACATATACTACAAGTGGCGACGAGGATAAAACATCAGTGACCTTAGAGTGCAAAGTGCATTGTTCGCGCAACGTGTTAGTTGTTTCGAACAAAATCGAGGTCGGAGAACGGAGAAAAAGCGGCAGATTCAATTCGGACTATCAAGCAGTTAGCGAGGAAGAGTGCCACGCCGTCGAGCGGAACTTGGGGCAGAGGATCGGAACAGCGGAAGCGATCCAGTAGCAAGAAGTAACTTCAAAGTAACTCAAAAAACTTTGAACAGTTGTTCTACGCAGTGCAGTCGGGGAAAATCTCAGTGAATCTGAAGATTTAAGACTGTGTCACCCGAAGTTCAAGTTTTCAAGTACATTCCTTGTCTTAAGCGATAAAGTAAACAAGCGATAATGGCCAACGCCCGAATAACACGTGCTACGACTGAAGCTTTCGACAAGACGAAAAGTACTTTCAAGTCTTACTACAATAGGATGGAGAGGTTCTACCGTGTCAACGGCATCACGGAGGAAGAAAGCAAGAAAGATGCTCTTTTATATTGCATTGGTCAAACGGCTTTCTCGGAGTTGGAGGATATACTCCTGCCAGCAAAACCAGCAGACAAATCGCTAGCAGAGATTGTGGCGTGCTTGGAAAAGTACTACGATCCAGCGCGGATGGAACTTGCTGGAGCTTTCCATTTCCTGAGGCGAGACCAGAAGCCAGAAGAATCGGTGCAAGACTACATAACCGCGTGAAGCAGAAGCTGCGGGACTGTAACTACAAGGAGTGCTGTCAAGGCAGAATTTTGCGGGACAAACTTGTAACGGGACTGTACAACTCGAAAATTCGTCAGCACTTCATGACTATGAAGACATTTCAGAGTTGAGTTTCGTCGAAGCGTGCGAGATCGCGATATCGATGGAAGCGGGACTGCACCAGTCCGAATCAAATGGCGAAGGACACTTCAAGTAAAGGGACGATCAGTAAAGTAGTAAAGCAAACGTGACTCTTCTAAGACTATACAGTGTTATAGGTGTGGAAATAATCATTTGGCTAAAGATTGCCCACACAAAAATGTTGAGTGTCATAAGTGTTCTAAACGTGGTCATTTTGCGAAATTTTGTAAGTCGAAACCAAAGGGCAAAGAAAACAAAAGTGGTAAAAGCCGAAGTCTGGTAAGTCAAAATCAGTAAAGGCTGTCACTGAAGCAGATAGCGACAGTGATGATTCCAATTGTAATGTGTATCATGTTGAGTCCTCCATTAATATGAATGTAAGTGGAGAAAAATCTGGTTATTATGTAAAACTGGATGTTAATGGTAAATCAGTGTCCATGCAAGTAGACACGGCAGCTGACTACAGTATCATGTCAAAGTCAGAGTATGACAAGAATTTCCGGAAAATTCCTCTGAGACAGTCGGGAATTAAATTGAAAAGCTACACTGGCGATACAATTTCCGTTAGTGGAGAAATTTCGGTCGAAGTGAGCTATGAAAGTCAGCGTGTCAACTTGCCACTGATAATAGTAGATCACCCTGGTAAACCAACATTACTTGGGCGAAACTGGTTGCAAAAGTTGAAATTAAATTGGGGTAAGATTTTTACATGTGTAGCTGAAAAAGCTAGCAAAGAAAGCGGTGATTGTATGACCGGTAATACGAAAGACAAACTAGATTCAGTCTTACGTAAGTACAGTAATGTGTTTTCCGATAGCTACGATGGTATGCGTGGGCACAAAGCTCACATCCGTGTGAAAGAAGGCGCCAAGCCTGTGTTTCATAAACCTCGTAGAGTTCCATATGCGCTCAGGGAAGCAGTGGAAACAGAGTTACAAAAGTTAGAGGAAAACGGTGTAATTGTTAAAGTAGACCGCTCTGAATGGGCGAGTCCTATTGTTGTCGTTCCCAAATCGAATAAATCTGTAAGAATATGCGGAGACTATAAAGTCAGTATAATCCGGTAGTTGAGGATGAGCAATGTACTCTGCCAACTACTCAAGATTTGTATGTTCAATTGTCAGGGTCAAAGGTATTTTCACGATTAGATTTGACGCATGCGTATGCACAATTGTCAGTTGATGATGAAAGTCGGAAGTACTTAACCATCAATACTCACAAAGGCCTGTATGCCTATACTAAGTTACCTTATGGTGTGAAGTCAGCACCAAAGATTTTCCAAAGTAAGATGGATTGTATCTTACAGGGTATTCAGAAATGTGTATGTAAACAAGATGATATTCTCATTGGAGGAAATAATGTTCATGAGAATCTTGATATTTTAGAGGAAGTCCTCAGAAGATTAAGTGATAACAATCTTCATGTTAATTTGTCGAAATGTGAATTTGTCAAAGCAAGTACTGTATATCTGGGTTTAGAATACAGCGGTGATGGATTGAGACCTGTAGAATCGTCATTGCAAGCAATTAAGCAGGCTCCAATCCCAAAGAATGTCGCACAGTTGCGATCATTTCTAGGTATGGTACAATATTACCATCAGTTTTTACCGAATTTAGCCACAACTTTACAGCCACTCCATGAATTGTTAAAGAAAGGAGTTGACTGGAAGTGGTCTGAAAAATGTCAAAAAGCGTATGAGAAATGTAAAGCAAAGTTAAGTAGTGAAACTTTACTTGTACACTATGATCCAAATAAGAAGCTAAAGTTAGATTGTGACGCTTCAAGTTATGGTGTGGGAGCTGTTCTCTCACATGTATTTGATAACGGTGACGAAAGACCAATAGCGTATGCCTCTAGAATTCTAAGCCCGAGTGAACGTAACTATGCCCAAATTGAGAGGGAAGCACTTTCACTGATATGTGGAGTTAAGAAATTCCACGATTTCCTGTATGGGAGGAAATTCACAGACCACAAGCCATTGCTAGCAATCTTAGGTCCGAAATCAGGTATTCCTACCATAGCAGCTGCAAGAATGCAACGATGGGCACTGACTCTGCAGGCATATGACTATGATATAGAGTATCGTAACACACGAGCACACGCAAATTGTGATGCGTTGTCAAGACTACCAAGTCCAAGTACACAAGGTGCTGAGGACAGTGTATTTGCTGTTAGCGTAATAGATGAGAGTTTCCCAGTTTTAGCTGATGATATTGCTAAGGAAACCAAAGTTAATCCACTTCTTAGCAAAGTGTATGATCTTGTATTGAATGGTTGGCCCAGTTATTTCAAAGATATGTCTGAGGCACTTAAGCCATTTTATCGTAGAAGAGATCAATTGTCAACGGAACAAGGTTGTATTTTATGGGGTACTCGGGTAGTGATTCCAAAGAAGTTTCGTGAAAGATTGTTAGACGAGCTTCATTGGGAACATCCTGGAGTATGTGCCATGAAAGCACTTGCCCGTAGTCATGTATGGTGGCCAAATATTGATGCGGATATTGAGAGTAAAGTGAAAGCGTGTTCAGTTTGTCAAAGAGTAAGACAAATGCCAGCTAAATTACCTTTACATCCGTGGGTATGGCCTATGAAACCTTTTCAAAGAGTTCACATTGATTTTTGTGAAGATAAGAAATACTATTCTTAGTTCTTGTTGATTGTCATTCTAAATGGGTAGATGTAAAACCTATGAAGAGAATCACAGCTGATCACACTATTGATGAGCTGAGATTAATCTTTGCAGAACATGGTCTACCTGAGCAGTTAGTTTCGGACAACGGTCCACAGTTCACATCTGATGAATTTGGATTGTTTATGAAAAAGAATGGCATTCAGCATATTAAAGTAGCTCCATATCACCCGGCATCTAACGGCGCTGCTGAAAGAGCAGTGAGGCTGGTAAAAGAAGCCTTCACTAAACAAGTCTTAGCAGGAGATGCGTCTTTATCTCTAAAATGTAGAATTGGAAGGTTTCTGTTTAGATACAGAACTACACCTCACAGTACTACAGGTGTAAGTCCAGCTGAGTTAATGTGCAAACGTCAGTTTCGTACTAGATTGCAATTGGTAAAACCCAGTCTTGCAAAACGAGTAGAAAAGAAACAAATGCACAAAAAGAGCAGTTTGATCGTCATAGAAAACAAGAGAGATATTTTGAAATTGGTGATATTGTAAGAGTGAAAAACCCTAGAGCCGAGTCAAAACTTGATAAGTGGTTATTAGGCTCTGTAATTGAAGTCAAAGGACCTAGAAATTACATGGTCAAAATTGGGTCCACGACTAAAATGGTTCATGCAGATCATATGGTGAAAACCTATGAGGAAAGTGAACCAGAGTTCAAACAAACGAGTGTACCAATGGCCAGTGAATCAAAGGTGTACGTAAGGGATTTCAGTCCACAGTCAGTAAAAGAAATGCCTAGAGCAAATCCGACTGAAATACCAAATGTAGTAAAACCTAAAGAAAATACTGCAGTTATAGTTAATGGTACCAGTAAATCTGACAAAGTAACACCAAGTCAGGAGACATCAGTAAAACCAAGTGTAATTACTGAACCAGTTAGAAGATCAAATAGAGTTAGAAAACCAGTAGTGAAATTAGATCTGTAGATTTTGCAATGTAGTTTATTTGTAGAAAAAAGGCATGTAACACTTTTCTTTTAAAAGGGGAAGCAGTGTAATATATGCTAATATATTCATGTAGTGACGTATTATTGTAGTGCGCATGTGCAGAATAAAGTATACTCTCCTCATGCTTGAGACTAGTGAACAACGGCCTCCGTGTCTCTCTATACAATACATAGTACATATACTACAAATGGCAAGACTTCTTCCCTGATGGCTTTTGTTGCACTAGCCCATTGTCAACAACAGCCACCATGAAAGAAGCCATTGAACGGCCCCAGCTGTAGTGTGCCTTGGTGTATGTATGTATAGAGGTACCATGCCAGTACCTCCATGGTGTATGTCTATGTTGGGAGTATGGCCAGGCCGACGACAACTCCTTCAAGGTCGGTAGGATGCTTGTTAACTTAGGGGTCCAGACACTTCGCACCAAAACCAGTTCGCCCCACACAACTTTGTCCCAAAACCATTTCGTACCAAAACCACCTCGTCCCAAGTAACTACTTCGCCCAACCCCACTTCGCCCCAAGTACCACATCGTACTAAAACCACTTCGACCAAAGTATAGTACCGTCAACTCCTCCTGAAACAACGATGTTACGACGTATGATAAGGTTGTTTTTACCTACAACTTGGAAGCATTAATGTGTTAGGACATTTTGGCTACCACAAACCATTTAGGCCTATTGTTGCATCATGGTTGCATGAAACCATAAGCGATAGAAAAGAAAATAGAAACACGCAAATGCTACAACTCAGGTGCCTTGCGCGGAATTGCACGATGTCAATATTTCGCGAAATGCGTACACTTTCAAGATTTCAGTCCAGGATGACAGAAAGGTGGTTATTTTCAGCTTTACCAGTTAGCGATAAGTTTCGGGCAAAGTGGTTTGGGGACATGACTTTTGGGGCGAAGTGGTTTTGGTACGAGGTTGTTTTGGTGCGAAGTGGTTTTGGTGCGAAATGGTATGGGACGAGATGGTATGGTGCGAAGTGGTTTTGGTGCGAAGTGTCTGGGAACCTTAACTCAGGTGCAGCCAACGAACAATGCACTTTTCAAAAGGTCCTTACTATGATTAGATATATTGTGCATGACAAATAATGTGAACTGACTAATTTTAAGTCAAGAGGGTAATTAACTCTGTTCATAATTTGCCCTCCCACAGAAAATGTTTCGACTTACCCTCCCACACTCAAACTTCATTTTTACCTACTCTCCACTTATTTTTGCCTGTTTCCCCTCCCCACTGTGAATTTTTGAAGCTCCCTCACCCTGTGGCGAAAAAAATATTGCCAGTTTCCCGTGCCCTGGAAACATTCCCTCAAAAAGATTTTCGCCAAGCCCTGTCCCAGGACAATCAACCGATATCCGCCCTGCCCTACAAATAAAACTAAAATTTGCTCCCCTACCACCTAAAAACATGTCCCCTGCCCTAGCAAAATTAAAATTTCCCCTGCCCTCAAAAATTGCTCCTGGAATAGCTTTTTCGATGAATAGCTCCGTTGGCTGCACCTGTTAACTTATGTAATGCAATTTAAAAAATCTGCTGCGATCCGTAAACCCTTCGACTCCCCTACGGTATTCGCTGTTTCTTAATATAAGAAAATCGATGGAGTTGTAGGGACAGCGGTCTGAAGTGCAGCAAGGCCACGGTGCGTGAAAGTGAAAGTATAAAACAGCTCACATTCACAAAATGAGAATGAATGGCAGTGTGCCGGAGCTACATGCTGTTGTACACGCCCGCTCCCCGAATCGGTTAAAAGCCGGTGCTCACTGCTGAGAACGGCTCACTCGTGACACGTGTCAAATATAAGAAGCTTTAATCATACGACATTGAATGCACAAAATGTTGCAAACTTACGTGGGTGATTAGCAGACGCTCGCTCGGACCAGGCCAGCAGTTCATCGAAAGTCAAGCAGGACCGGAAGTAGAATTTTTCCCTCCCGTATTCTACCGCTGGCTGCGCTCAACTCCGACTCACGGTCGCAGATGCTGGATCGATGGTGCAGCTTCAATTTATTCCCAGTTATGAAGACATGACGCTGCATCCTGATGATTGAAATATCTAATATCAAACCATTCCTTATGAATTAATTTATCTTTGCTTTCGAGAAAAAGCTGACATAATGGCGAGGGACTGTTTGTCATCATCATCATCATCATCATCATCATCATCATCATCATCATCATCAATTTTATCAGTTTATAGGCGAGTGCGAAGATCAGGAAGAATGATTGAATCTGCGATATTTTAAACAAGCACAGCATACCACAGATACCGAGATTTTTTTAATTTCCAGGATTTTCTTTACCATATTCTTAATTTCTTAATTATTTTATTAGTGCAAAATGCATAAGTGCTGTGCTTTTAAAAATTTATCACTGCGTATTTTGCTTTATTTCTGCAAAGAATGGTACCCTTCCTATTAAAAACTTTTAAAATGTGGCTTGAGAACCCATTCTTTCACAAAAGTACTGCTTGTCATCTTTATTTTCCTTTCGTATTTTTAAAACGGGCAGAGACATATGAAGAGCACTTTTTCTGAAATTGGATAGTGATAAAATTGATAAAATACCTCTTTCCAATGGAACTTTTCACAAAGTTGTTCGCAAATGATTATTCTCCATTAATATGACTAGTTATTTGTTGATTTATGCGATCAACTGTCTTTATGAATAGACATTGCATACAATGAAAAAATTGAGGAATTTGGAAACGAGCTAGCTCCACAGAGTTTGGCTTAGTCTGGCAGAGACCCTGCGATTCGCGTTCTTCCCTGTTGGAATACGCGCGCGCCCTTCAGAGACGCGACGCGAATCCCAGCTGTGTCTGGCAGCGCGTGCTCACAGCTGCACAGCCTTCGAATGCAGGCCCATCGCGGCGCGCACAAAACAAGGCACAGCGCCTGTGGAGAGTCAAGTTTGGCTGACCGCGGGCACTCAAGGTCGTTTCCCAGAACACAATGCGCGAACTTGCTTTGCGCATGCTATTTGAGGTCGACCAAAATGGCTTCCCATCTTTGCCGGGCAGCTGGGAAACTGCGACCTTTATTTCGCCAAAGAGGCGTGATTGCGTTGCAGGCCAGAAATCGTAAGTGATTCTGATACACTCTGCACATTTTGTAGCATGCGATTCACGTGAAAATGTCTCATATGAGCTTTTCAGTCACTCATCAGTCGAGATTCTTGCTACGTGCTAATGCCAAATTATGATTGTTCATTCCAAGTTTCAACGCTTGGAATCTGTGATCAGCGTTTTCTAGCCGAACGTTCATGTTAGTTTTCAGTAGATAAAATACTCCAGGAAAAATGTTCCCTACAGTTGCAGACAGGATGTGTTTTGGGAAAATATTCCAATAAGTCAGTGTCCATTAAAAATATTTGACCTTTCAGTGTTACTACATGGAGTAAATAGTACAGGTGCAGTGGTTCAAAGTTTTGCCCGGGTTAGCGTTGTGGTGTGACAGTGTACTTCATAACGTAAACATAGCCTGGTCGGCTGTGTCAGATTGTTGATAGTCCCACATGGCTATTTTTGTGTGTCGTCAGTGGAGTGTTACCGTTATTATCTATTCAAGCAAACACAGTGTGGTGAATACTGGCATGGTTGAATGCCAAAGGCACTGTAAGTCTCCCCATTATTAGCTGCAGTACTGCTGCACGATGTTTTGCCTGGATATTTGGGTTGGACGTCTGGTTTTGCCATCCAAACCAAATACTCAGGCAAAACATCGAGCTACAGTACTGCAGCTGCCCCATTACTGAACCTATCCAATGCGAAAGCCATACTGAAACAGTCAATGTAAACACCCACTTCCCCACCCCTGACCTATCCAGAGAATTCTTCAATCAGACCATGGAGTTAGCACACAGAGTGAGTGCTATCTCCGTTGTAAGAAAATCAAGAAAATCCACACAAAAGCAAGCAATACTACCGGTACATGTAAATAGCGAAATTGTCTTACCCTATTGGGCAGGGTTTCATCATTGTGATTTGTTGTTTCAGGGCATATCCCATCTAATCCTCATAACTGTGTGATGTTGCTTATGGTGTGTCTATTCTACATTAATGAACTAGCCACGACAAAAACTCTCTCATTTTCATGTTCCAGTGGAAATGACCAGAGATGAATTACCAGGACAGTACCCAGAAACAGCAGAAGAACGTGCCAGGGCAGCCAAGAAATACAACATGAGAGTGGAAGACTACAAACCTTATCCAGATGATGGTTTAGGATGGGGTGATTATCCCAAGCTGGAAAGGCAGCATGTTGATACAAGGAGTCACTGGGATGACTGGGATTTTCCGGACATCAGGAGGAATTACGGAGATGTGGTGAGTACATACTGTGTGGACACAAAATTCCCCAATCCGGAATAGTGTATCACTTTCTAATAAAACAAGATTGCATGCAAGTCTCTGTTACACAGTTTGTGTGGGATTCTCACCAGAATTTCTTTTATTTCAGTATCACATAGATGAAGATATTATGTGGAGAAACAGACCCAACTGGGACAAAGACTTTAACCCTCCATTGTAAGTAGCCAACAAGAATTTGGCATCCTAGACATATTGATCCACCAATGACATGTGCTCACAAAACTTCTCCGTAACGCCACAAAAATTTAAATATTGTACGATCATTATCTGCTGGCCCAAAGACTTGTTCTACAGATTCCATATAGGGTGCAGCGATGTCGCACGTTTGGACACATAGAAACTGTATTTTGTTTTATTGTATGTACGGAGTTAACAGTACAAGTCTTCACCCATACAAAGGTAAATACAAGCCAAGACTCAGTTTACTGGAGCATGGTAGGGTTTAATTTATAAGAGGTAGCACCAGTTTATCTGGTACAGTTGATCCTAATATTGTAAATCCAGTATGTATTGAGTTAACAGTACAAGTCTTCACCTATACAAGGTAAAAGGTTTTGTAAAAACAGCCAAGATGTAGTGATGCATTTTTCATTGCTCTATTGAAAGATGTGTTCTCACTAGATATGGTCTGCACAACAAAACACAATAGTCACAAATACAAACCAAAATACTTAAATACCTTCCATAGATCAGGTACTTTAGCTTCCCATAAAAGGTACTATGCACAAATACTTTTGTATACAGTGTATGATATGATAGCAATACTATATTGGAAACAACATAAAACTCGAAATGTCCACTTCTCTTAGCCAACAATGACTGCACTGCCTATTTTGTTGACAAACATCTGTGTTTGTCAACAAGACTTGCCAACAGTTCTTTACATGTCAATATTTTACAAGGAGTTTGTTCTTTTTCTTCTTTTAACAGTAAAACCCAAGTCATGGCATTCTTTGGAGTCGTAGCAGTGCTTGGAACACTTGTAATGTTTGGAATAAAATATCCTCTCTTCTGGCCCGTTGTAAGTATTGTTAATTTTATGACTGTTCAAAATACCCTCTGTCAAAGTCAATGCTTCAGCACTGTACTTCAACAGGAGTGATTCAAAATAACTTGGCACTTCTATCATTGAGGTGGTACATGCCACAAAACTGAAAAACTTACATTTTCTCTCAAGAAAGTGTAAAGCCATCATCTGTCAAAATCAAGAATAAAAGTCAGGGGTGCCTGTGCAATATTTGAGTACAACAGAAACAAATCCCTTAAACTTTACTGGGATACAAAATTCAAAACAGCAGCTATTCCAATGATACACAAGCTAGACAAGTCATAAAGTGATGTACATAGACAACTGTGTGTAAAATTCAAACAATAAGCATGGTTATAACAATACAGAAAACAAGCATGGGGTCCAACAAACCTGTGGATCTAGTTTAATCAGCTATTATGATATACATGAAGCCTCAATGTTCAAGTCCATAAAATAAATGTTCAAAAAGTATGTTCAAGTTTATTTGCTTTATTTTCTCGGTCTATGATGTGAAGTGAAATTTGTGATATCATTTTTAGCGTGGAACACAAAGCTATTCAATTGCTGCCATTTTTAATTATAACAGCGTGATTGTTTGTTTGTTTGTTATTTGTTTCAGGGTAAAAAGCAGTACCCATACAGTAATTTACACATAGAGTATGGTGGAGACCCTGACAAAGTACCAGAGCCAACCGTACATTACGAATTTTAAGTTTTCTGTTTTATCTGATTTGTAAATAGCTGTTTATTTAGTGCTCAGCTGGAAAACTTGCAAAGTATGATCTGCTAGTTGCCATGACGTCAAAGTGTGTGTGCAAATACCATCATATTTTTTGGATAAGAAACACAACTGAAATGGAAGCTCAATAAATATTTCAAAAACAAAATCTGAATGCTTCATACTGGTAGTCAGAAAACGATTTTTTCCTTTCCTTAAAATACTGATACAAGTTGACAGTTATTTTGCCATTATTTTAAACTTGTCAATATGTGTACAATGTATTTCCATAAATAGGGAACTCATAGACCAAACTGGGGGAAGTTTTCTGAAATACCGTGTGTGCAAGTAAGATTTTAGAAAATATAATGGTTGAAGCTAGTCTGCAAAGGGGTGTAGGGCATTACAAACTAACTGTGCATCTGTGGAAACTCTAATTGCCAAGTATGATTTTGGTTTTCTTGTTGATTATTTGCTGGTTTTTCTCCAAACTTAGAGAAGTTTTTGAATAAACAATTCTAAACTTGTATAAGTATTTGTGTTTGTTTGTTTGTAAGGACGTCTGATGTTTGTGATGCAGTTGCTTCGCCCTTCCAATTCTCACTAGTGAGACCCAGTAGCAGCAGCAGACTTATAGCGCCCTCAACGACTGAAATGAATATCGTGAAGCATGCAAGCTCTACTGAAAGTTGTGTGTTACATCACGTATGAATGAGATCTTGTCCGGTGCAAAACTATTTTCCACCAATCTTGTGATAGCCTTATTTTTGTTGGAACCCTTTAATTACCACATTTCTGTTTCTTTTTTAACTTCCAAATCTCTCTCTGCAGTCACTTTGGAAATTTGTATGAAAGTACTGCCGGTTTATCAAAGTTCATCAAGAAAGAGCACTGCTCATCTTGCTTCAGTTTTCCCCTTCCATTTGGCATCAAGACACCCGACATGTACTCTTAGGAGTAAAGAAAACACCAGTTCATGAACTGAAATGAGTGAGTGCCACAAAATCTACCAAAATATTGGTGTTTTATAGGTCAGGGGGAAAAACAAATCATTCCTTTGATCTTTTTGGTAAAGCTATTAAGGTGGCCAGCGAAATTTTTAAATATTTTTTACAGACTAGGAAAATCTCCTGGTTATATTGTTACTGATGACTTGGAGTCTAGATTTTACAAGCTGTCCACAATGATGGAGGCATTACATTACAGTGATGACAGAACAAATTCTTAGCATTTCCACATGCTCCCAGAAGGAAAAAACACTAAAAATGTGAACAAAAAGCCCTCAAAGGAAAACAATTTTACTTTTAAACATTCTCAAGGTGGGGTTACGTCTATCAGTATGGTACATCTACTTGCCACAAATTCTGAGGAACAATTTATTAATGCTTCCAGGCCTTAGACAGTCATATTCTGATAAATAATTTGATTATGCACACAGAATAATTGTACTTGTTTCTAAATCCCATGAATGGTGCAAAAATCATATGGTGGGACCGTGGGCCTGACTTTTCTATGATGAAAGCCCAGGGGTGCGTTTGGGCGCATAGTCTCGGTTACCCAGACTCCTCTGCGCTACCGGCGAGAAGAGAGTCTGGGGAAATGCTATGGCACGGTTTGTAACACAAAATGGCCGCTGACAGAATTACGGACAGACGCTGATTGGCTTATCCGTCAGTATGACCCTGGGTCACTGCAACTCGACTGAAAACATGGACAGCCATCGATGGACACCGATTGAACGCTGTAATTGAAGCGTCTTTGACCTTGTACGATATACCATACTCGTTAAAGGTGGGAATTTCTCGTTCTATTTGGTCTAGTTAATCACCACATAGTTTAATTTCTCAAAATGCTAGCTCGTTTGCCAATGCACACTTCATCCTCTCGTTGCCACACAAATGAATAGTTGTACCAGTTTTTCTCGAGGGTCTCTGGTGTACAGACCATGGGTGTAAGGTCTATTTTTTACATCCATGTACAGACTCAGACAGGCATTGGAATTCAGTAACTGAATCAGTTGCTTAGATTACATATCTCGATTACCTGTACCGTAGCTGCAATGATTGCAGGAGGAGTCGCTCGTCTGGACTTTGTACGCGACCCCAAGGTCGCGTACAAAGTCAATCCAGACGAACAAACCCGCCCCCTACAATCATTGCAGCTACCAGGTCGCGTACAAAGTCAATCCAGACGAGCAACCTCCGCTACGATCATTGAAACCACCCATACCCATACATATTATCGAGTGGAGAAAACAGTGCCAATCACATTGTTTTTGACACTGACTGTTCACAGTTATTTTAAAAATAAAGCTTTAGCTGCAAAAATTGTACGATCATTTTCATAAGTAGATATGTGCACAACCCCATGTACCAAAAAAATACTTCATTATTTCTGCTATATTGTTGTTGTTGTTTGTTGTTGTTGTTGTTGTTGTGTGTGTGTGTGTGTGTGTATGTGTGTGTGTGTGTGTGTGTGTGTGTGTGTGTGTGTGTGTGTGTGTGTGTGTAAGCATATACACTGGAGCAAAGGGTAAAGGGTCTATGGTGTAAGTAAGAGAGCCAAAAAAACAAAGTGACAATACTTGAAGCCTCAAGAATCCTGTCTACATTGATGACTTTTTATCAATCTTGTGCTTTCATAACTAAACATAGAGCCTATTAAAACCTTGTTGGTATTTTTTTATAAATACATTTCCATCAGGATAAACAAGTGGAGTGCTTAAAGCATCTAGTGAATGGCAGTGAAGTCATGACAGTATTGCTGACCGGCTATTGAAAAACTATCATCTATGCTTTGTTACTGAACATACTAAATGAATATCACAACAATCCTCGGATGAACCACAAGGTTGTTTTAGATCTCAACACTGGTGTCCCTTATGGCTGACCAGGTGCAGCGTCTCAACGTACAGTACAGCTGAGTGATCAAGAACAAGGCTCTATTACAGGTTTGTTTATATGATCATGTGTAATTCCATTTTTTTATTTGTAAAATGTATGGTAATGTCAATAAATCATATCACCTAATTTTGAGAATGCTGCAACTATCTATCCACTAATCTATTATCAAGACTTGTGGGACCATATGTTATTTAAACCTACTACCTTGATGTATTTAATAGAAACTGAACTGCATTACTTTTATGAAATATTATCTCTCAATAAGTGTTTTCATGCATCCCATATGGGTGTAAGCTGGCATATAATAATATGACTCGAAACTTTCTCAGACATGTACAGTTATATTGTCAAGTACTGCGATGGTGTGGTGTTACATGTAAGGGTGTGCAAAACAGTTATTATCAATGGCAGTATCAACTATTGAAGGACAAAATACAAAATGCAAAACTACATACGATTTGTCATTTCATTCTATAAATAACATGTGTATTTTCCCAATATGACATATTCAACTGCAGTCTTCATAAATACAGTATTACATATTTTTTCATTCACAGACAGAGATAGTGCCATCATGCTACTCAGTCCAGAAATGCTATTTAGTGGTAATTGAAGAAATCATCTATGCCAATCAAAGTACAGAGACACCTTTCCATAGTTGTCGATGAAGCACACTGTGTTGTTCTGTGGTATGTGTCAATAATTAATAACGTGTATATAAAAATATATGTCTACGTTTGTGTGTGTATACATAGTATAAATTATTCAGTTTTACTTCAAAACTTTTATCACATTGAATGTCTGAGTGAGGAATGTAGCTGCCATCAGATTTTTCAGTATTTTTGAAGAAATATTGTATAATGCTAAAATCACCAATTTTGCATGAGAATTGAGTGAACTGGCAAAGATAATCATCATATTCAGCACAATGAAACAGAAAACACTTAAATTTGAAAAGTGATATGAAATATTGCTAATCCTGCTGAGATAGAGATGACCACACACAGCTTTATGATCTCCCACTCATAAAAATGTTGACATGTCTATTTTTATTTTTACTTGTACAGGGGTAAAATACTATGCTCACATTGGCGAACTACAGAGTCTTCTTCCAAGAGCTAACATGGTAGCACTCACTGTAACAGCAACTCCAGATCTGAAATAAAGAAAATGTTATGCATGGAAAAATGTGAGCTGGTGAGATGTGATCTTGACCGCCACAATATATTCTACCAAACAATACAGGCTCCAACATCAATTGCTGACACATTCTCTTGGCTTTTTGAATCTCTGAGATGCATGAAGACGCTAACTAAGAAACACATAATTTACTGCAGAAATATCAATTCTTGTGCTTATTTTTACAAGTATTTTATCATTGAATTAAATGAAGAATCATGGATTGGGTCACCAACATTTCAGAATGCACTGTTTACCATGTACCACCACTCCACACCAGTGAAACATGATTGGTTGAAAATCATTCAGCAAGACTGAATCTAAGTTGAGAGTAATCATAGCTACTGTTGCATTCAGTATGGGAGTGGATGCCCCTGATGTCTACATGTCCATTCATTGGGGAGCTTCTAGATCCTTTGAAGGCTTTGTACAGGAATCAGACATTTGCTATGGGCAATGTGACTGTGGGGAATGCCCTATACGTTCTGGTTTGATCGCAGAGCGACTTAACAATGAGGAACTTTGTGCAGCTGCTAAGGATGCCAGACAACATGAGCACCTGATTAGTAGTATTACTGACGAACAACAACGGATCATCAAACAAGAACTGACCACATATAGAGATTAAATGTCTTAGGCTTTGATTTCATCAATAGTAATGACTAGGTTGACAGATGCTGTCATTTCTGATATTGTAGACAATATTCCCTACATTCATTGTAAGGACGATACACTCACAGAGTTTGTGTTTGATTCACATATTGCCTCAGTGGTGTGGAAAATCATTAGTGAAAAATTAGAGTGAAACTATTAGGATTTACATACAACTTAACATACTTGCATTCAGAAAAGTGTCATGGTTTTCAATATGTCTAGGCTGAACAAGATCAGGAATGCTGGACTTAGAGGGCTGTAGAGCAAAAGGATTGGTGTTAGGCTAGCTGCATGAGAAAACGAGAGCCACAGATCCTACCCATGTCCCATGTGTAAGTACCTACTCTAAGCAACAGAGTTCCATTTGTGCCTCTGCATGTTTTTTCTCCAGCTATGGTCTCATTTTCTTGGCTTACTTACTGTTCGGACCATATTTAGTACCTACCCTAAAAAGTGTCTTTACTGTAAGTAGATCCAACAGGCGCAGAGAAGAGTAAATCAAAAATTTACTGGTTGATGTCCATTAATCCATTCACACATTGCCATCTTGGCTTGCCCTGTGATGATTAATGGACATCGACAGACAGCAACAGAACTTTGATTTACTTTGCAGTGCTCCAGTTGGATGTACTAACAGCAAGACTGTTTTGTCAGGGTAGGTACTAAATTTGGTCTGAATGTGAAAAAGCCAAGAAAATAAGACCAGAGCGGGAGAAAAGCATGCAGAGGCGCAAACGGAATTCCGTTCGCTTAGAATATGTACTTTGGCATAGGTAGGATCTGTAGCGCTTGTTTTTTTCCGGTACAACCCACGAGAGCTATGACTGCAGCTATCTTTAGCCCAGGGGAAAAAAATTTTTGTTCATCAGATTTTTGCGCCAAGCTTCAGAAGCGGCTAGCAATTTTTTTTTTCCAAACCAGCAAAATCTACCAGTAATTTCACGGTAATGATAACCTGGTCAAGATTTTGCAACACTCTTCAATTACAGAGTGAATTGCGTGCAGGAGTGCAGCAGATCTAGAATAAACATGTATTAAACACAAATGGTGGATACAAGCAATAGTTGTGCAGATCCACTAGGGGGCAAGCTTCAAAAGCCCACCTAGTAAACAAATTTTCAAAATTTCAAAAACATAAAATTCCAAATCTGCAAAAGTAGAAGTGGCGATTTGGATGAACAATTTTTTTCCCTGGCCTTACTGTGTAGTTATATTCAAAACAATTTCAATTTTGCTTGGTCTTCCCAGTGTATTGTGATCTCCCCACTGTATAGTGATCTCAGAGTCCAATATTTATCCAAATACTATTACACACTGCCTACAGTGCAAAGTTTTCTTTACTGTTACTAGACCAGAATGAGACAGTCATTCAAAATTAAGCCAAGTCTATGTGTCATGCTTTCGAAAGGTCAAACTCTGCATTTGAATGAGTATCATGAGAACTACTCTGTGTTTTGTTAAAGGCAGTATTATTTATTTATTCATTTGTGATTGATGATTTTGCTCCCTCCATACCTGAACTTCATTATGTGACATGTACACTTTTGGGCTGGTGGCCTCCAATATTGTAATAAAAGTTATTGATTTACACAAAACTCAGAAGATGTATTGAGAATATTTGAAATCTTTATTTACTTTTTGACTAACCCATGTCAATAAATATGACATACATATTGACAGGGGTGGGGCGCATGTATTTTCCTCAAGAATTTGAAGGGTGGGTCACCCAAAAATAATCTGGAAAAAATCAAAATCCCCCTCCCCCAGATGTAAAAAATTAAACACTCCCTTACAAGTCAAGACTTGTAATGTTCCTGTCTTGATGTCTGTATGTTTACATCACAGACCTACATTGTACTTTAGCATGGGGTTTAACAATGGAACACATGAATCAAAATGAAAGGATCTTGTTTCCTCACTTGTGTTCCTTGTTGGTGTCTGCAAGATGCCAATAAAAGTAATCAGAGTAATCAGTCAAGATAGCACACAAAAATCCATGTTCAGCAATGAAATCTCTAGAGCGGAATGAAATTGGTGGTAATTTGCAATGCGATGTTCAAACAGATGTTCTGTGATAGCAAAAAAAATTCAAATCTCACAAATGCACACAATTACAACAGCCTGTGAGTGCACTTTTTCAGAATGCCCATTTACTAGTTGAGTATTCTTTTTACTTTCCATTTATCCACCTGTGTTATTCTTTGGGATCAATATTACAGAAAATGTCAGCATAAAGTTTGGGAAATGATCATGTGCCCTCCCTGACTTATGTTTCAACTCCTCATATATGTTCACTATCAACACTAGCTTTTGTATGTGTTCCTGACTGAAATGCAACATCGAGTTCTTGAAGCTAATGCTTCTCTGAAGTTCTCAATGTCATCACAGTACAACACAGTCTTTCCGATCCTGGCAACAGCAGCACTGGTGTGATTTAGTCCCAATGATTTCATTCTTTTCTCAGCAAGTCTATTTGGGAGTTCCATGACATAGTAACCGTCAAAATTATTTCCTTCTCCTCTCGATAAGTTAATGAACCTATTCCAGGTTATTTGATGACTGAGCCATGGTGACAACAGTGCTTCGGTACTTGCTTGGAGAAGAAAACCCTCAAGTCTATACTTGATCTTGTGACTAGAATAATAGACAAGCATAGCATATCTCCAATGCCTCAAGCATCTCTCTCCATACCATAGGATATATCAGGCTTGGGAATACGGGTCGGAGTTGTTATTACCTGTATCAAATTAAAAAAACAGACATTGGTTTCTATCTATTGAATATATACAATGTAATTAAAAGCACAAATAGTATTCTATAAGATTCTATCACATTAAAAGTTAATAAGATAAAAATTGTTATGATCACAGTTTTAACAATTTTGGTTAAAATTCACAAGCTGAACCTTAAAAGTGCAAGTAGTAAGACAGTGTCCAAAATAACATCAGATGTAGAATTTGAGTGGTGTCACATTTGGCGATTCTTTTTTTTTTGAAAATTGAGTGGTTAGAGTACAGACACATCAGAATCACAAGTGTATATGATATAGCAAAAATAAAATGTACAAAATTGTATGGTCTTCAATACCGCAGGTATAATAGCCTTGAAAATCAAACTTAACAGAAAATATACATACCTTTTGTGTTGTAGTGTCTGTTTTGTTCACTTCATAACTTGTCTTGGGGTGATACAGGAAGTGGTTACTTGAGAGATCTGCAATGGATCCATAAACATATGGCAAGTTATCTCTAAATGAACACATACTCTGATGAAAATTGGATACGTGAATTGGCTTGATTTTCCCTCATCTTGTTTCCTCTGTAGAATATCATTTAACATTTGGTCACACTGCCATAAGCTTAGGGCAGCACTTAGACAGTTGAGGGCCACATGGTAGTTTCTGAGTCTTGTGATATAGATGCACAGAATAGGGCGAACAATCATGACAGTGTTTGAAAAAAACGTGCTTAGTGGCACTATCAACCTCTCGTTATGTAAGACTTTGGGAAGTTTGAAAAATATCTTTGTGGTGATATTTTCCTGCGCGAGGTGTTTGGAAGTTTTTTCCGGTCAAGTTTCAGAAGTGTGTAGGCAACGTAATTAACTTGCAAAAGTATGGGTTCGCTCACAGTCCCATAGAGGGACTGTGGTTCACTGTTTATGGCAACACTCATTAGACAGATCATGGAGGTAGAAGGAAAGACAGATGACATGTATGTGGTCGGTAGTGATTAGTATCGATAGCTATTAAAGATATATCTCCGCTACATAGGAGACTGGGTACCGTACGTTGTGAGTTCGAACCCAGTTGAAACCACCGTATATTGCATACATACCGCATTTGGTGTACATGGAAACATTCTTTTTTTTTCTAGTCGCCAATCTCTCAATTTTTTGCGATCTTTTTCACAATTGCACAAACTCTCCTAGCTGCAGTACAGTAGCTCGACTCGAGGTTTTGCCTGGGTATTTGGGTCGGACTGCAAAACCATCTGGTTTTGCCGCCCGACCCAAATACCCGGGCAAAACCTCGAGCTACTGTACTGCAGCTACGGTCTCTTATGAAAACACAACAAATCACACACACAGACATTGCCGAGAGTCACTTACAGCATGTGTCGTCTCCGCTGCGTCGTCTCCATGTTTTCAGTCGAGTTGCAGTGACCCAGGGTCATACTGACGGATAAGCCAATCAGCGTCTGTCCGTAATTCTGTCAGCGGCCATTTTGTGTTACAAACCGTGCCATAGCATTTCCCCAGACTCTCTTCTCGCCGGTAGCGCAGAGGAGTCTGGGTAACCGAGACTATTGGGCGCACTGTTCTCGACACGAGAACGGTGCTCGGATGTGCCGACGCGCGCTCGATTCTCTTCGCTACATTTCCGGAAATAGCCGATCTTCGTTCCGAGAACGAAGAACACAACCCTGGTCTGATCCGGGAGCAGACGAGAACAAGATGGCGGAACCAGCCGCGCGAAATGAAAATGTCAGTGCTATGTTGCTATTGTATGAAAAACGTCTCAGGATACAAGTCGAGATGGGTGAATTATTATTACAAGTTTAATCTTTCCAAACATTTGATGTTTTTTCGTTTTTGGAGAGTTGTCGAAAATTTTTGAGAGAGAAACTGTTGTACAAATGTACAACAAACGTCTTCAACGTAATATTTTGGTAAGCTGATGTATGAACGATGATTAAATATAGCGAAACAGGATTTCCTTCGTGAAAGTTGTCTGTTGCCGTGACTATAATCACATTTGTACCAAGTTCTGCCAAAGCGAGGCTGTGTCGTTTGGTCGTCAAGAACAAGAACAGCTATCGGAAGCTCGCCCTCGTCGGATGTTCTCCTGACGAGAACGGTACGCCCAAACGCACCCCAGGTAGCAGACAGTTACAGCGCCACAAGTGGTCAGACAGTGCATTCTACCTTGATCAACCAATACCCATAGCCATGGCGGTAGCATGCTATAGCATATTATGTCAAGTTCTACAGCAATACAAGGCTGAGAAAAAAATACTCGCTATGGGTATTATTTGATCAAGGTAGAATGCGCTCTGTGACCACTGGTGGCGCTGTTATTAATTATCACAGCACTGTCACCTTCAGATGCACTCACACCACTTTTGTCTGTGTTACATTTTGTAAAGGTGTCAAAAACTTGACTTTGGCTCACGAACGATTAATCAATGCTTGTCTGAGGGTGCCTTTCATAGATGGAATACAAATACACAGTACCCTTAGAGTTCTATAGTTTAGCATGGACCCAGTTTTCTCCAGTCGTGCTGGTTGGACAATAGCAATATTTGATCATTAATATTTAGGCCAGGGGGGGGGAAAAGACATTCGTCTGATCTTTTTGGCAAAGCTACCCTTGATAGCTTGACTCACCATACTTTGTTTTGAAACTGTCACCAAAAAGATTTGTTTCACTGATTGAAAAGTATTAGTACCTTTCTTTCCTTGATAACATTTTTGGGGATGTTCAGAGAAGACGGCCTTACACACATAAACAATATTATGAATAACTTGTGTTGTGTTTACTTTTGTTTTGAAATACTATGATTTTGTCAGCTTCTCAGAAAAAATAGGCACGACTCATAAGTGGTACGTGATATAGGCAGAAAATCTAATTTTCTTCTGACGATACCATATGCTTTATAAAATGAATAACGCATCAGATATGATGTCATTCACAGCATTGTATCAGTCATACACTCATCCAGACAGCAAAACAAAACATTCAAATCAGCATCAGAATGCATGGTCACAGATTCTATTTATTTCCTTTTTGCCCATTTCAATGGAAGACAAATTCCCGCAGTTTAGTTACTGAAATACATTGACGTTTTCATTCAACATAAAAAAGAATTCTCACAGCCCACTGTACAATGTAATAATAACACAATTTATGTACTTAACTTTAAAATTTACAAATCATTTTAAAATTTACACAGTCACAAATCAAGGCTTTTTTCTTACAAGTATGCAGCAAACCTGAAGAAAACTGGTTCCATCTTCTGGTATTAATCAGTGCTTGTCTGAGGATGGCTCTCATACATGGAATACAAACATACAGTATCCCTTGGAGTACTGTAGTTTAGCATGGACCCAGTTTTCTCCGGTCTTGCTGGTTGGGCAATAGTCATATTTGATCTTTATATCAATATTAAATGGCACGAGCATTAAAAAAAATCAACGATGCAATCACAAACAACGAAAAAGGCACCAGATATCTTTGATGTATCTTCAAATTCTTCATACAATACAGTATATCGATTTATTCTGGTTTTCCCAGTGAAATTTCTCTGCAGTAATGACGTCACTAGTTTCATAAATTTTGTTCAAGGGTGTAATTTTGACACTACAGCTTTGTTCTGCTTAAAAGTTACACACTAATGCCATCCACTAAACATACTTCATGCATTGGACAAATCACATATATTTGCGATGCATTCTTTGTAACTGAAGACACTGAAATTTTCATGTCTAACAAAAAAATGTACAAATCCAAAGTGCATATACATCATTTAAAATATTGGAATATATTTTCAAGGTGTCAAAAAAAGTCAAATTCATTGAGTACCAGATACAGATACTTACAAAGCTAAAAGGCTAAAAATAACTACTCACAAAGAGTCTGTGGCATACGATTTATTTATAGATTTCTAAAACAAAATACAGACATGTACACTATGCCATCTATTAATGTCTTTTTTTCGTTAAGAAATGCATATTTATTTATGCAGTCACTGAAGCCATTGATTATCAAGTTGTGTTCTGCTAAACAGCTGTGTGACCTAATTTCTTTTAATTTTTACCCATGATCTATAAAACTTTCAATTATTTTCTTTCATGATCAAAAGTAAACATGGGATTTGCCTGCATAATTTGGTTGGGGGAACCAATTTTAAGTTTTTTCAAATTTAAAATATCCACTATAATCTCAGCATGTCTCTGTGTAAAAATACAGAACATATATTACAGAGCTTAACGTTTTCTGTATCACATTTCATTTTGATTTTCAAGATTAGGGAAGAGCAGAGGCAATGTAGATGAAAAAATGGTCAAAAAAGACAATGGAAAGAATTCATTCTAAAATCCTGTCTCTCATCAGAAGTACATGCTATCTGATTTTTTACATCAAGCACATACAAAATATGGTGGAAGTTTAATCACAGGCAGTTTTCGATAAATTACTGCAAACTGCAATAATTTCTGCATGAGAATACATTTTTTTGTAAGAGCCACCATGCAATACTTATTGGTTAATTGCGGTACTTTGCTGTTCACATTAAGAATCACTTTTACAAAAAGACAAGATGATGAATTTTGAAACCCAAAACCACACATGGTCGTTTTACGCTGTTTAACATCGAGGTGTGATAGTTCTAGACTTGATTTGAAATGAATGTCCCTGCAATGGATAATCATAGACAGGTAGAAACTTCCACTATCTAAGGTACAATAAGCAAAGTACAAACATGTTTTAGTAGCAAACATCCCATCAAAAACTCTGCCAGAGATAAGAAATGTGATTTGTTCACATGTAAAGCAAGTACATTTCAAAGTGGTGAATGTGTTAAGTTCACTTTTGACTGATCATGCAAAGTTACCACAATGCTTTGCAAATTTTCTCGCTTGTGTGGAAAGTGGATACAAAGGAATAATAATTTTAAAACACTACCAACTATCACAGATTTAGTTTATATTCATATAAACATAGAAGAATGAACAAAGAGATGGATACTAAATATCAATATGCATAAACATTTGCTTGTGTATCACATACCATGCCCGGCTCTATATTGTTTAATGAGATATCTCTAGGTATTGATTCAAATACCACCGTACGACTTGCTGCACACTGATTGTCTCAGTGCTCTAGATTCAAAAACATTTGCATATATTTACCTCACAGTGTAAAATTTCTAACAGAAGTGATTATCCTATGGCACAAAAGCTTTCAAATTTTATTTTAATTTTGATCATATCCAACTTCTTTGTTATCATATTTTTTGAGTCTAAATAAGTCTCTAATATTGTGTGTATAAGAACACATGTTGGAATCACATCTCACTCAAATAACATATAAACTTATCCTGTTAGGCCTATCACTTTACCAGAGTCATTAAAAGCAGTATTGAGCCAAAACATGTATGCATGTCTACCCACTTAGCATAGTATGTTCCTGCAGCTTTGGTCAGTAAAAATCATATAGGCCTTCCGATATCCAACTTTTTGTTAAAAAGCAATTTATGGAATATGTCATGGCAAACTGGTTGTAACCAACTTGACCTGACGGTGGATGTAATAGCAAGATAATTGTTAACACTCTGTACATTTGAGTGTGAAATTGTTTATGCAGGACTACAAGAGAACAATGAAATATTGTCAGATTTAAGGCTGTGGAAGCGGGAAACCACTGGACTTTGGTTTCCTTGCTTTTGCTACAAGTCTTGGCAAAACTTTACACCAAATACTGAAGGTTTTGTTCACTGTTGGTTCATAAAAGACTTCATTAACATACAAAATGATATGTTAAATGAGGGTGAATACACATACTTGAAAACTTGTATTGAAAATGTTCCTATGAGGGATCAAGTTCATTTCAATGCCACATAGCTTGGACAATAACACATACGGTAAGTGAAATGAAGTGTCCATGCAAAACCAATAATTGCCAAAGTTTAAAATCACCTTTCATGGCCTGATATTTTCCTTTCTGCTTGCATCAGTCGCCCTGATTAATCATTGAGTCCAAAGTCGACATCAATGTTTTTGCCTTTCTGAAATTTGTACATGTAGATATTGTACATCTAACTCTTTATATGAGGTTTGAACACAAAGTTATATATGTAATATCTATCTCGGCTCTTGTACTCTTTGCGTAGTGTATCTCATTTTGTTTATATTCAAAGGTAAGATTTTACTAACGTTATGTAAATTAGTACACTGTACAAGTGATTGAAAATATTGAAAATTGATGTTCAGATCATATGCTTTAGGGCTAAGCTATGACAAAATTCAGCCTTGAGACACTTTGTTTGTACATTGATGTGAAAAAGTGTACCAATCAAATACTGCTATAATGCCCTTCAGGGTAATTCCATGCGTAGGATACAGCAGTCTTGCATGGCAACTGTTGTTAAAAGAGCTTACAAAACTTCCTATCCAAAACATGGGAAAACAGTACCATTTTGGTACATTAGGGCACTTTTTCACAAAAGTGAAATGGTACTGTTTAGCAAACCACCTGCATTTATGATTTGTACTTTATATCATCTAATGTAGCTGCATAGTTCAGTCACTACACAACATTGTCTTACGGTACAGTTCATGCCTCAAAATTGAAAGATTTAAACTTTTGCCCAAACTTCCTTTCCCGAACTTAAAACCATTGCTTTTTAAAATCAAGAACAAAAGTCAGGGGTTGACATGCAAAATTTTGTACCAGAGAAACAAATTACTCAATATTTTCAGACAGTCGACATTCAAAATAACTGTTGGCCCTGGGTGAAAAAATTAATTTCCAATTTTCACAAAAATAAGCCAGCGAAAAGTTCCTTTAATCGATGAGCTTCGATATGACCGTCCACAAGTGGTAGACCAAAACTGTAATGTGAAAGTGTGAAATCTGTTCCGAAGGTGCACATTCTACCTTAATACAGTTCTTAAAACACCGGCTCCTCGGAGCAAAATATTGGTGCATTCATTTGTACAAGAGGTATCTAACCCCTGCAAAACTGTTGTGGTCTAGAAAACCCATGCTTTCTGCAGTTCTACTGTGCTGCTTTCAAAAAATAATAAAAAAATTATAAACTTTCACACCATTGAAATTTTCCTGCAATCCTGGTAAAGCTGATTCAATCATTATGAGTGTAACCCTGAGAAAGCTATGAAATAAAATTCATTCTGGGTATCCGTTTCATGGTGCAATATGCAGAGTCATGATTATCAAGGCAAGAACTTTGGTAATACTGTAAATACAGACTTTATAACAGTTATACAGATTGTGAAGATAATGGATCAGATTAAACGGGGAGTAACAATTTGGATCAAATGTGCACATATCTGTACTGTCCGAAAATTCATTGTTCTGGAAAAACCACAACCTATGTAGTATGCATTGAAACGATGAGACTATCGATGTGAAATTACTATCCATGCAAATTAAAAGTTATGTGGTTTTTTCAGCCCTCTTCCTGTGGAAAATTTGAGTGACACCTTTGTAAAGCTTCATCATTATCACAAAGAAAAACTATCATACTATTGCCAAGACATTAACCTAAGTGTGGGTGAAAATTATGTTTTCTCATGGAATGGCATCACATTGTTTAGATAACATGCTTCAAAGTACAGCAATAGTAATTTCTCTACATGATTGCAGCCTTCTATACTCTATCTGCATGTACTGGGTATATCTATCCAATTAAGGTAATATGCGCCTCGACAGTGAAAGACTTAAACTTTTGCTCAAACTTTCCTTCATGAAACTTTCGACCATTCTCTTACAAGAGAAAGAATGAAAATCAGGGGTCACAGTGAAAACTTTGGTACAAGAGAGACAAATTACCTAAGATTTCCCAATATTTGGAATTCAAAATGGCTGCCATCCCTGTGTTAACTCTATGGGAAAAAATAACATTTTCGATTTTCAAAAAAACTAAGATGATGAAAACCTTACTTTTATCAAGAGCTTTAAAATGAGCCCCCACAAGTACTAGGTCAGAAGAGAATTGATAAAATTTGATAGCCCAAATTTCTCTCCCGAGGCGCTTCTACCTTAAACTACATCATCAGCTATACCTATGTGACAGTTAATTGGGCAGAAAGAATTTCAAGACTACAGCAAAGCCTGTACAGCCTCAGTATTTAAAGAAACCACACACATTATCAAGTTACAACAAAACTGATACATTAGCTTACAATTATTTCTAAAATATTCATTTTTCTGTTCATGACAGTACTAATGCTGTGTGATAGAACCATAAATAAATAGCACGACAAAATGTCTAAAATAGAAAATACTAACAGTGCTGTTCTGAATCATGTTTTAACCTTTTTACTGATAATGGTTTGGCCCAAACCCATTGTTTTCAATGCTGAGTATGGACTTTATAAAGGAAAATGGGGTGAAAAGGTTAGGTGATTCATGCATCTAAAAATCCTAAAGTAAGAGACTAACAGGAACAGGTACATTACGACATGTTTAGTGTGAAAGTCAAAGCTAAGTTCATTTAAATGTACTGTAAGCAAAAGCAGCTGCTACAATTTCATTTGATAATTTTTATCAGCGTATTTTTGTTCATTGTATGGATCACAGTTGGTCTAGGCTATCAGACAATATGTTTGTTCTAAAATCGGCTCATAGCTACTGTCAGTGCAGTCGCGCAGAGTGAAGTAAATTTAAAGGCCCAGTAGCTATAAGTTAATGATGATTTTTTTTTCACCTTTTTTTGTTTTGTACATCAACTGCAAGTTCTTATCATACTAACAAAAGTATGATATAGTTGAAACTTCTACTGTGCAGCTTGTCAGCACGGTCAGCATCTGTAATACCCGGTACATGTTAAATGCACTTTTATTGTTGACATTTGAATTCTAGTCCGGACCAGAATTCACTTGTCAACAATAATGCAGTTAACACATGTACAGGTTGAGCTCACCAGTTATATACTGTGTAACCCAACATGCTTTGGGGACAAGCACAATAAAGTGCAGCTGACACTTAAAAACAAAATTAGAGAAAAAAATAATCAAAATTTACAGCTACTGGCCTACAGAGTCAGGAACAAAACTCGAAAATTCACAAAATTGCCGATATCACAATATGCATATACACATCGAGTGGAACCAGAATATAACATATCGTTTTCAGGTGCTTGGACCAAAATACTGCGATGGAATGCTACTTTAAAGCTTAGTGTGCCCAGTAAAAAATCTTACGATTTGATCGATATCTTGTGTAATACTGAATAATTTTGGTTTCAGATATTGCTCACATCACCTACAATTTCTGGTCTTCATCTGACAACCACAAATGCAGAAGTAGACAACACCAGTACTTAATTGTGGAATTAAAAAACCTTGTGACTGCAGATTCAAAATTTTGTGAAGGAACTTGAAAAAACATTAATAGCGTACTCCTGTGAAGAGCTTCATCAATGAATGTCTCTTACTAACCATTTCAAAGGAATAAATCTTGTTTCTTATTTAAAAACTAGAGGATAAACAAAGAAAAACTTTTGTGTATATCTCGCTTAACCCTTTGAGCGCCAAAGTCAATTTTTGTCGCCGATATCAAAATATACACCAGTCAACTTTTTTCTAAATTTTACTAAAATTTTGATAAAAATCTGAAGCCAATAAAATGTGATGTTCATTTGATCCAAAATTGTCAAAAAAATTACAGAAAAATTCACAAAATTGGTAAAATGTTGCACACAATAATTTTGGTGGGAAAAATTGCAGCGCTCAAAGGGTTAAAGTTTGATCAAGGCAGTGCATACTGTGCATGTACTGTAAAACTGAAAACCTAAGCAGTATAAGGAGTGCAGTATATGGTTTATGGTTTTGAATTCGCTACTGCTGAACTTTCTCTATTTAAAAACTACTGAAGGTCTGAAAGCCCAATCTTGAAAAGCCAGTAAGAATTCCATAAATAATAAATATGCATCCCCCCCAAAAAATTGTATGTGAAAGAAATTGTTTACAGACTTTAAAATAATCTGGATCTGAAACTGTGGACTGTAGGATGAAAATTTTGTACAAACTATGATATCAGTTCATGATAAGGCTGCAAAAGACGTTTAAAATTGAGAAAGCTCTTATTAGGTGGGAAGTCAGTTCCTATGGCACAGATACTTAATATTGTTATGCCACTGATAATTATTAATTACAATAATTACACAAAACAAAGGAAACAGAACTAAATAACAACTGTATCAATATATTCATGAACAGACTATACACCAATATGTTTGAATAAAAATTATTAAATTAATAATTAAGTGCATGTACAATGATCAAATTACTAAAATGAATCTGATAATTATACAGTATTTATGAAATCATAAATAAAAGTATTGACATTCTCAAGGTGTACTTTATAACAATAATTAAAGAATTTTTCCAACTATGACTTAAATATTGACAAGCCAGGTACAGACAAAGTATATACAAAAATATCTTTGGTTGGGTTTTTCTCTTTCATTTTGTTGACAAAAACTGCAACTGGAAGATTATTTAATCCTGGAATATAAGTTAGTACTCCTGAGAAGCAATAATTTCTCTGTTTCCAAAATTCATTGAAAATGGACATGGTTGCCATGCCTACAGAACAACGAAGTCAATTTGTGTACAGAAGTTGTTATAATTTTTTAAGATTATGTCCATTTAGATCCTACTATAAGTTTGTTCAGTTCAAAACTTAAAGTTGCTCATATGAGATTCAACTCTCTGTGATATATCAGGTGCCTTTAGAATTTAACAATAAATAATTGAGGCTATTCTTGTAATTAACCAACAATATTAAACTAAAAACAGTGGACTTTCATCAAATGCAGAGAATAAAAAAAGTTATGTGAAAATTTCATAAAAGTGTCATAATATTCATTAGCGTAGGTACGATCAATTTTCTCCTTTTGTTTTCCCTGAACACTTTCTCTTGGTAAAAATATTATCTCGTCCCTAAATTTAAAATCACTGACTTTCACTAAATCAGTTCACTGACAAATATTTTAAAAAACATCTTCTTTAAAGACTGCTGTTTCTGTTGTGCTAAGCGGCAAAGACTTCAAGTCAACAGAAAATCTTCTCTAAAATCAGTATCATAGTAATTCAAATGTGTAAGTCACGTTTTATATTCACGATTAAAAACTGAAAATACAATTATTCTTTGGACCTCTCATTTCCTTTGCTCAAAATTTTACTGAGGATTTACGACAACAGTGCGTCATGTACATGTAAATATGATTGTAAATTGCGATACATTTCTAGGTAAATTATCTCATTTTTCTCTCATTAGGTACTGTTAACTCATGCCAGCACTTTCATTACTGTTTGTGGATCATTATTAAAGATATACAGACAGCAGACACATAATATTGTAGCCGCATTATAATACTAATTTTACTTGATTGTGTGTACAAACAATTGGGTCACATGATCATTTATCTATACTTTATCAACAATTCTAGGGACTCTCCTGCTGGGTAACATTTACATCACTTTTAGCCAATCACAAAACAGCTACACAAAGCACCCCTATCTTCCTGGAACTTTTCTTTAATTTTTTCTTCTTTCTACAGCCTTAAAACTTGCATATAGGTTTCACTTCAGATTGATCACTACTTAACCTGATGTGTCCTTCTTCTTGTAATTGCCATTAATCACCAAATATTCTTCTCCGTCCTCTGCTTCTGCTCTCTGCACTTTGATCATTCGGCACGGGTCGTGCCTAGACAAGAAATGGTCCAACGTGTCCCAGCCGCCACCAACACGCACCATCACATGTTTGCCTTTCAGCATCTTGACAAAGAAAAGAGGGAACTTTATGCTTTGACATGATTTGTAATCAAATCAGTACCTACAGTCTGTACCATAAAAATCCTATCAATTCGACCAGAAAAAAATAATTACCATTTTAAATAGTTGAATAATTAGAGAAAATTAACAAAGCCAAAATAATTTATTGGTTGAATAATTAGGGATTTTAAATTTTTTGACGGTTCATAAGTGATATGTGCTTACCATCTTGAATGATTTAAACATATGAAGGTGACTTTACTGAAGTTTTGACTTAACATTCAGTGCTGTATATTGTATTTTTATGCATATTTTATCAGAAATAAAATGTTCAAAACAGCTAGTCATGATTTGTTGGTCAAATTATTACAGATTGCGAAAGAGTCCCAATTTTCATCGGTGGTTGAATAAATAAGAATAAAATAAAATTAAGTTTTGACAAAATTGGGTGTTGACTTAATAGAGTGCTTAATTAATAGGGGTTTTATGGTATCATTTTGGTTTTACTGCTAAAATCTGGGGATCAAAAAGTTGCTGCTCATCAAATCTGTAAGATTACTTCAGCAATCAAGAGACAAATGTTCTTTCATTTTGGGGGTAGGATAATCTGTCCACCCTAATTCCCTGTAAAAAAGTCCACATTCACCATTCATCAAAATGCTTTTGGGCCAAACCATGGTGATGAATGGGTTAAATACTATAATTTCAAGCAGAGAAAACACAGAAGCAGATGAAAAGGTATTTGCCCCTTTGTTCAATTGTTGTACTGTCCACGTCTCTTCTCCTCATCATCGCTAGGCCTCCACAATGCAAAGCATGGATGAAAGTTTTTACCCTTCAACCATCATGGTTTGGCCCAAACCAATTGTTATCAAGATCAAGTGTGGACCTATTTACAGGAAACTGGGGGTGGGCAGGTTCATAAACAGCAGAGCTATATGAAACTGTCAATAGGGCCACACATTTTGCCTTCAGAAACAATCAAACATTTTTGTTGTACATTATCATGAATATTATTCTATAAGTGTCACTGCTTTTTTACACTATATTACAACATTGCAGTGGATAGACACATTATTAAAGTTTACAATAAGCAGGAGATCAGTTCACCATTGTCTGGTAATTATTGACCAAGTCAGAGATGTGCATAATTTGAACTGTAGACAGAATAATTGTCAATAATACATTAGACAGCTTACCCTGACAAATACAACTTTGCCACCGACGTTGTACCTGCCTTCGGACACTTTGCGGACATCGAATGGTTTCATACATTTGCATTGCCCTGAGATACGACGGACCTGAAAATGACAAGCAATAAAATATGCACATGTAGAAACTGGAAATTAACCTTCTCAAACTACCAATACCTACCCTCTTTCCAACAACTGTATCATGTCAGCTAAGATTTTGATCAAACCGAATCGTACAAAGCAACAATTTTGTTTACAGTGAAAATACTAAGTGGTGCATTGGGTAACATTAAATGCTGTTTTACTATCTACACCTGGTAGATACATTGAGATAAGTTGCACTGCAATCTGTCCCTGTGGTGAAATATTGCTGAGCTGGTGACAGAAACATTGAGAATTGTAGCTTTTTCTGAGGTATGCAAGCCCCCTAGGAAAACTCACTTGTCCTCATGAAGAAGCTCTGGACGATCGCCAGTGTTCTTACGGAGTGCTAAAAATCTGTATGTTACATGTAGCTTTCATCAACTGGATTTCACAACTCACAGATGAGCAATACATGTTGTACTGTACCTCTTGGTCAAGTCTCTGTGCAGCCGTCAGAGGTCTTTTTTTTGGTGTTTTTGAAGCCGACACAGGTCTGCTTTCTTCCTCCTGCTCAATCTCTTTCTCTAGTTTCACCAGCCCTGGCGGCTCAATTCCAAATTTGGAGCCAATCCTGGCTAATTCATATATACAAACCAATACATCGCGTGGTTGTTTCTGCAAGACTGGTGAAACAACACAAAATATTCAATAATGTACCTCTTTTGATAAGTACACTACTATACATACATACTAATAGTGAAAAATAATTTGGGTAGCATTAAAATTTCAGAGAAAGGAAATACCAATATTGAAGTAGTTTGAGCCTCAAAAATGAAGGGTGTGAACTTTTTGGTCAAACTTTCCTAAAGCAAACTTTCAACCATTCCTGCAAAACCAAGAATTGAAAGTTTGATACTAAATAAACAAATAACTCAATATTTACTGATGTTTGAAATTCAAAATGGCTGCCATACCTGTGTTGTCTCTGTTTGGAAAACAAAACTCTTGATTTTCATAAAACTAAGCCAGTGTAAACTTTATTTTCTCCAAGAGCTTCACAATGAGCCCCCACAAGTAATAGGCAAAAAGACTATTGTAGAAGTTTGAGTACGAATATCTATCCCTTGGCACATATTCTAACTTATATAAATGCAAAAGTAAATTAAAGCTTGTACCAGGAGCGTGAATTACTGCAGTTGTTTCTCTCTCTCAAGATAACTCTATTTTTGGATGTTTGGCCAATATTGGCATTTAACAATATGGATAACAACAAAAGGTTATGTATATTGATCAAAGATTGCCTGAATTCAATAATACCTGGATACTGAGACCTTTCCACACTCTTATGCAGGTGGCAGGACTACTTTGTCACGAAGCTACTAAAGTACTATTGGTAAAAGGCAGTGTGTATTCGTATGCCTCAAACTTCAACCATGGATCATTTTTCCTAGCTGTACAATCTTACGCATGAATGTTAAAAAGGAACATCTTGCAACAGAGTTGAGGGCTGGGCAAAAGTAAGTGAGTGTTGACACAGATAGCAAAGATTGTCACAAAATTTTACACCATTCATTTTGACAGCAACGAGGCAGTGGCAATACATATCCCATAATCTTATGGGCTGAAAAACCTCTTTACAAACAGTTCACCATCACCATCCTTGAAACCACTCTCTTTTCATATGCTAATTATAATTATATTTCCCACTTTATGATAATTACAAGGCTATGTTGTCTACATACATGCTTTGCAATAGACTCTCATACTCTGACAATAATCGGTGGAATTTTCAAACTTGTAGCTCACTTTTGTTATATTATGCAGAGTATACTTTCCTTGTTAGTTTAACTACAGGTATTATCCCAGTGTAATGCCTTCTTGCATAAATGCTTCACAGTGGAAACTTGCCTGACATAACTCACTGAATGGAATTTCAAGCTTGATTTGACTCTGTTATGTCATCATACAGAGATTACTCCATGTGGTCATGGGTAAACCATGAGAGTTAATCTGAGTCAGAATATTCCAGTGGTCTGACCATTCTCCCTGGCTACAGCTTTTTTCTGCTCCATGAACCCACACAAAACTTTTAACAGAAGCTGTTGTGTCATAAAGGGTTCTGTGGTTCACGATGATTGGTCTGACAGATAATTATCAAACTGCACTTGTATGATACAGAGTGTTTGCAGTCTATTCTTTGCAGGATAACTGAATGTAATCTTTATTGATTTTGATTACTGGACCAAAATATGTACTTTAAAAATATAGTTGTATGCTAATCCCTGCACATGTAATTAAAACCAACATAAGGGCATATAGCCTGGATGTATGTTGTTCAGTGTATGCAAATTAATGTCTCTTTCACATATGGATTAAAAAGCAATGGGATGATGTAATTTCAAAATGAATGAAGGAAAAACGCACCTTGCGGAGGGATATTCAGACTCAAATTTTTACAATTGTTTCTGATCTACCACTTTGGACTCCTTTTAAAGGTCAGAGCGTAAGAAAAATTTAAACAGTCTCAACTTTTTGAAAATTGAAAATTTTATTTTACCTCATAGAGTAAACTAACACAGAGATAGTGGCATTTTGAATCGAGTTATTGGAAAGCTTAAATCTTCACTAATTTGCCTCTCTGGTACCAAACTTTGCTCAGTGATCCCTGATTTTTGTTCTTGATGAGGAAAGTTTGGGCAAAAGTTTTAAGTCCTTTACTTTAAAGGTGAATACTACCTTAAAGGGACAAAGTCGGCCATTTTTCATGAATTTTGTTTGATACGAGATACTATTTATATTGTTTGACATGTTGAAAGATACTGAATAAATGGGTAACCATGCATATATTCGACCCCGGTTTTACACAAATTAAATGAAACCATTGCAAAAATGATTCATAGTCATGACCATTAATTCATTTTCGCGATGGTTTCATGTACCGTGTCTAAAACCGGAATCAACTATATGGATGATCACCCATTTATTCAGTATCTTTCAACATGTCAAACAATTAAGTAGTATTTCGTATCAAAGAAAATTCATAAAAAATGGCCGACTTTGTCCCTTTAGATGTAGTGACATTCCAATCATACATTTTGTTTGACTACAGTCTGTAAAGTTTGCTGGAATTAATCCCATAAAACACAAACTACTTTTTTGTTGCAAAATCATTGTTGTGATTATTCTCAATATAAATTTACAGAAAATCACTGATGATTAAAAGGACCTACGTTGCCGCAAAATTTTCAAAGAAAAGAGAGATTAATTAATACCAAAAAAATACACCAAAATTACAACCATTTTCAGTAATAGAGCGCGAAGCCACTGCAGAGAACTGCAATAAAACTGCTTACACTAATTAGTTTCAGCTGTAGCCGTGGCCACTTTGGTGTTGAACAAGGCTACTTGATACAGACAAAAAGTCTGCTTGTACAAAGGCAAAACTAGCTCTGTATGAGGCTCGAGTTGTAAATGAGTTTACGATTGACACCCTGTGCTCAAGATTAACATTACCATGTAACATTACCATGCACTGGTCCATGTACAAATCTTTTTTATTTCAACTTCCCCAGACGAACTGTCTGCATGGGATATACAATGTTGTCGACTTTCCCTGCATGCAGCTGGCTACAGCTGAAACTAATTCGTGTGATCAGTTTTATTGCAGTTCACTGCAGTGGCTTTGCGCTCTATTACTGAAAATGGTTGTATTTACAGCAGTGAACATGCCAAACTTGACTTACCAAGACCTTCAGATTCAAATAGACAAGCCTCTGGCACACCAAACTGTCGACACCATGAAAGAAAATTAGCAGTGTTGTCCCTTGCCAGAAATGATTCTGGTCGCGCATTCTGGCGATATTTTATCTTTACCTTGGGTACGTCCTGCAAACACGAGACAAAACAGTTACACAATTCCCTTCAGTCATGCACTGCTAGTCTTACAACTTGCTTTCCATGCGTCTATTTTATGTAAAACATAAATGACTCATGTCAAACCAAGCAACTTTTGTACAGGGATTGTAAATTAGAGTTGAAAAGTGCTTTTTACAAACTCAAGGATTGGGTTGTATTTCTCCTTTGTTTCATCTGACTTCTGAGGCAAGCCTTTTAACTTACTGGTTTCAAATACAGTGGGTTAAATTACCCTTTGGGGATTACATTTATACGGTATCAACATCCATGGACCACGGGGGAATGCACCTATTCGTGTGGCTATGTAATACTACCGTACATTGGGTAAACTTAAGATCTTTGAAAGTCAACAACACCATTACTCTTGCACTTTGTACTCCTATGAAGGACAGACATTAAATTTTAATTGACCACAATAAAGATGTATATGTTTTCTGAAGTACACATCTGGGAACTAGCAAAGGTCGATCAGAAACTTTGGCGATTTTTTGTTGATTGACCAAATGAAAACAGCATGCCTAATAAATTTACTTCATCCATTTTGAAGTATACTGAAAATATGGTAGGACCGACCTTCATCACAAGAGACATAAAACTTTTTTATTTGGTCTCATTGGCTTTTAAGTGCCAGACCAAGGCGAAATACGCAATGTAAACAAAATGGTAGACTTGTCGCTTGCGTACATGTGTAAATGACTGCATTCAAAATAATTATTACATACTTCACTGAAAGCTCCATTTTCCTTGCTTTCTTCTGCTTTCTTTTGAATAATCTCGGCAAGCTTGCAAGGAAGTACACCAGTGCTGAGAACATCATAAAAATTCTCACTTGTGACTTCAACATCTGTTGAAAACAAACCATAAACCTATAAAATGAGACTTAACAAAGACGCTATCAGTAGACTGTAAATGATGAAAACAAAATACTAGCAAAAAAATAAATGTTGATTAAAACAGGGAAATTTTAGAGATTTGTGGTATCCCTTTGCAATTTTTTTTTGTAGAGGTTGAATAAGAAAAATAAAATATTTTTGCTATGCCGTAATTCAATATCGTGATTTCAATAATACTGCATGCGCTACTGTACACGTACTGTACTCTACACCAACAAGAACATGTAAATCCATTTTACTGTATTTCTAGGTTTGAATCTAATCGTTCATTAGATCATATTGTTGTACATTCACCGTCACAATGTGACTTAATGGGTGATATTAATTCACTGTTGGACACACACATTAGATAACCAGTCTCATGACTAATGGAATACTGGAGCAAAAGGTTATCTCTCTCAGCATACAGATTGTATCTACAACATTTGAACACTGGATATTTTGAATTTATACATTGTAACTTGAGAACAGAAAAAATCTGTATTTTACAAATGTTTGAAGAAAAGTTATAAAAATATACTAAAAAAATACCTCAATGAAGCTTTAATTCATTGCTGTAGTTAGCAAGCCACATCAGACTAAATTGCAGAAAACCTGTCAATTGGGAAATTTTCTCCCGATTTCGATACCACTAGCAATGTGTCGTGTATTTTGGTACAGCTGTCCCCATTACACTTTTTCCTTTCAGAATTCTCATTAGGAGAATTTCAGTGTCCTACATGAGTAAAAGTTTCAAAAATGTAACCATTATCATACTCCTGCGCATGTCTTTGATCATAAACAGCACAAATGGAGTTGATCCAAGTGGCTAAAATACACACATGAACATGCTGATACATTTTTCTAAATAGGGAAACGTCTACTAAATTGTGCAGAACTATATTCTTTCAAATTAGTCTTCATATTGGGAAAAACTCGCCTGATGGGGGTCATTTCACCCGTTGAATGCCAAAATCAATTTTTGTCACCTTTATAAAATGTACCCAAGTCAATTTTTTTCAGATTTTACAAAAATTTTGATGAAAAACTGTAACCAATGAAATGTGATGTTCGTTTGGTCCAAAATTATCAAAGCAAATTACAGAAAAATTCATAAAAATTCTTGAAATGTTACGATAAAATTTTGGTAGGAAAAATTACAGCACTCAAAGGGTTAAGTTTCCATCAACATCAGGAGAAATCACCAGATCAGGTTTTCTCCCATTTGGTCTATAGTGTGCCTTGATGATACCGCCATGGGTCATGTACATGTACTCACCGAGCAGTTTAGACAACCAGTCAGCCAAGTCCTCCTTCAAAGGTGTCAGACTTGCATCAGCGGACGCCGCAATTTCTTGTGTCATGGCCATGGAACCGCCTTCAGCTCCATTTTGATTGCCATCCATCTTCACATCTAATTTCTTTAAAAAAATTGAAAGCCTGATGTTAGATTTAAACTTAATTTATCCAATATTTTTTTGCATTCTTCAAGTACAGAACATGTTACTTGTGTCCGTATATCATCAAATTTACATTGCATTTTGATCTTAATTGATGCAAATTTATGCCTGTACCATACGGGTATAGAATATACAATCCACTTAAAATTTTTGACATATCTTTTGCCAATGTCATTCACCTAATCAAAGTATGCCTGTGATGAAATCAAAGACATGCTTTCTTGATGATCTGGCAGCTGCTTCTGCAAGTGACAGTTCCAGAAATTCAGAATCAGAACAATTGCCTGCTGACTTGAAGAACTACAGTTAAGCTTCAAATCACTTAATGCAGAGTTTAAAATAGCACCACATGTCGCAATACTGACAGGTACCGTCATGCTGTGAGAGCAGTATAAAAATAACCAAAATTTCAAAATTTTAGGAATGAAATGAGCCAGACGTGATACGTACAGTAATCAATTTTATATGAAACAATGAACCTAAAGATTTACATATACCTTCTCAATTTAACAAAGCCATCAATCAGCAACATTATTTCTGTAGCGATTCACCAATTACGACCAATTGTATGAATTAATTCAGGAGGTAGACGCAAGAGACAATGTGGAAACATATTGCTGAGTGTGTTTACATGTGCTGGTACCATTACATCTATAGTGTTTTGCTGATGCAATTTGGAATAACACACACACAGCCACGTCACTAGAAGGTCACAGATTGGCACCAACACTGGCATTTACTCAAAAAGAGTTCCTGTGTGTGGTGTAGTAGACTTTAGTTTTTAAGCAGCCTTCCACCCCTGTTTCTGTGTATATGGGTTGACCCACCCTATAGAAAAGAATTGGGATTTTTCAAGAGAAGTCATAAAAGGCTTAAATTAACTAAATACCCAATTAGCTGTAATATTTCAGTGTTCACTGTAATATCTTGCATGCTTGTTGACTTGTCTACCAAGCCTGTATGTGTGTACAGAGTCAAACCTTGTTGTTGACAACTGAAATTTGGTTTAGAGAAAAATTCCTTTGTCAACCATAACCTTGCACATAGTAATACACAACACATTACATTGACAAGGCTCCAGGTACTAGATGTATGTCAGCATACTTTCAGGTTGAATATCAAAATATGTATGATTAAAAGGGCAAAAAAGGATGAAAATTTATCAAAAGTTATTGCTATTGTCACTTTGAATAAATTCTCTTTTAATTTTACTTTCAGATTCATTTGGGATCTTCTTATGAATTAGAATTCAATTATCCAGATGTTTGCATCTCCAAACATGCTTACACTGTGTCTCTGTCAATGCAGACCTAGAGATTACACTATAACAGACAGACAAGTGAAATCATTTATACACATATAATTTCAAGTGTCTATCAAATGGATGTACAAGATGCACAGAAAAGCATTGAAAGACCTGAAGTTCACATAGAGCTAGAGCAGGGTCACATTCAAGTTCATGATTGCTTGCTAGTACTAGTGCTATACGGAATCAAGAAAGAGACAATTGCATATTTCCTAGGATTTTCTGAAGTCAAGACAATGGAACTGTCAATCCCCAGGATTAAGTTTGTTCTAGTAAGAGTATTTAGCAGATGCCATAGCCTGTTCTGTTTTCCATTGAAATTGTAATCTGACATGGAAATTTCCTGTCAGTCAATCTGTTACCAGCTGGCACAGAATTTCTATAAGAACACAGCATAGCACATGTATCATTACAACAAGAGTATATGCATATCAAGAGACTTGGTGAAATTTTCTGTCCTAAAAAATGTCAGTATTTTTTGAATGCAATGAAGTGGCGAGACACAATGCTTGGCCAAGCACGGAGAAAAGTAGTGATTTTGCAGTATCTGAAAGCTCTTTTAATGGCATTTTAAGGGAAAAAATGAGTTTAGCAAACATTAAAAACTGAGCAACGGTTCATTGTTGTTTTATGACCTGAGAGTCAAGCTCCAGGTAACTGATTAAAAGTTCTAACTTGCGCCAACAACAATGGTATGTTCTCAATAAGGTACCGGTACGTAACGATGATGTACTGAATGTACATGTGCAAAACAGTCCGATACCTTCTGTACACAGAACGTCCACACTCTTCAATTTACGGTAGCGTCGTATGCAAGTCGACACTTCAACACCCATAATGTCTGTTTGCTCTATAGTCTGACAGCTGTTGAATTACAACGGGATTGTTTATGTGTCTCCTTCAAAACATAACAACACCCTACACCCGAATGGCTCAGTCGACGTTTCTTTATTTTCTACCTCAGTCCATCAATGCCAAAAGGAGGTAGGCCGGCTGAACAATAATGATGCTGGGGAATGACAGTGCATTATTGTTATTCAAACTGCCAATGTTCATTGTTATCGTAGTTCAATGCCTGCAGGTTGAGTTGAACGAACGTAGATTGAATATATAGCTGACTAGATACTAAAGCTATCAGTAAACAAACGTCAGCCTTGATTAGCGCAATGCTGTCTCGGTCGGTTTCCCGGTGGCCCAGTCGCCTTCACAATCATTAACTGTGTGAAACGATTGTCTAGAAATGAGGCAGATCTTATTTCAATTTTGAGGCTGCATCGAAAGACGCTGTATTGATAAAAACAGTATGGCGACAGGAGCAAGTTATACTCCATGATGGAGCCCACGTACAGCAAGAGTACCCTAACAGGTGGTTCTTGTCGACATGATCTCGCAACCAAACGAAAGAAATCGTGGTTATACCTCTTGCTAATCTCACCTTTCAAATATCCCTTTCTTGAAGCCTGATAACACTTGCGTCACTTGAACACGCATATTCGTTGCGTCGCTTTCTCAAGTGGGAGGTCTGTCTCCGACGACTCTCATTCAAATTCTGCCGTTGTTTATCTTAGCTCAATATTCAAGACTTCCGTTTGTCTGTTGGTTGTTTCCTCAGTAAGAAGAATCGAAGGCAGCTGGCTGATTGCGCAGCCTCGCCTCGGATACAGGTGACAATACATCATGATTAGTCCCATGAAACGGTCACGTAAAACGCAAAGATTTAAAACAATGTGGGAAACTACAGGTAAATTATAAAAGAGCTACAGCTTGACACCATCTGTATGGTTTCAACTTTGACCGACAGATGACATAAATTTAAATTTAACAGAGATCAGCGGCCAATCCGTTCATACTCGCGCCAGCGACGAAGTAAGCTTAGAGTCCATAAGCTTAGACCTCCACTGTCTATGCTTAGACAGTTCTCCGACTGTTTATTATTGTGGGCCTATGCTATATTCGTTTGCGTGATATGGGAAACTATGAGCCCTATATCACATACGGGATAAAACGACAATATCGAATTACTCTGGGCAGAAAGACACTGTATAAAGCTTGCAAGGACTGTACTGTGAATTTTACTATGTAATTCGAATGATATTCCTCTCAACTTCTTATTCTTCTTTTTCTCTAATCTTTTATCCATCGCTGAGTGTAAAACCAAAGGTAAATGGCGACAACATGCTCCTATGTGCTTCTTTCGTTTCATTTTGTCTTTCTGTTTAAAAATTCTGACTTATTGACGGCCCTGAATATCTCGGAATGGGTGACCAATTAAAGCTTATCGGAGGAAAATTTATTGAAAAACTGCGACTTTTTAGACCCTGTTAGTCTCCGGGTGAAAAAGGACGTGGAGATTTTTGTGTGAGGTGGGGATCCATGCGTGCCCTTCAAACCCGTAAAGAGGTGTCGAGCTTGAGCTACTACCTTGATAACAAGCACGTTCTGACCACTGTAGGCCTAAGCTTAAGCCTTTTCCAAGAATTGATAAACCATCGTTTATTTCAACTTGAAACACAAACGATATTATCTAGGCCTACATAAAGTAAGACTTATTTAGCACCAAAAGCCATTATGATTGTAAAACACTGCGACATAGGCTGTCGATGTACGCTCTGCACATCTGGACTAATTAGGTTTAAGGCCGTAAGTGCATTGATAGTGGAGTTGTGTTCGATGCGAATATTTTGACTTCTCGTCTAACCCGTTGAAATCAATTCTCGCGAAATAACAAACCGATTATAATAAAGTTGCTGCTTACTTCTCTCTCACTTTCCGTCTCATGTTTATTTAAAAGAACCCATTTAGGACCACCAACTCAATACAGGTTCAAAATTCGGTTATGTTTTAGCACGCACGATATTACTTATGTTTTTTTTACTGACTACCTTATGGTATTAACACTGATCATGAATTTTGTGGGCTTTTTTATACCTCTGACCAAAAGACACTTAGATTTGATTGTTGACGCCAACACGATAAATCAAATAGTCAAATCGCAGCACAGAGGGTTGATTATCGACGCTTACTCTAATATCTACAAAATTTGATAGTAGACGAGTAACCGCGAGCCGCGCACACCGCAAAGAGGAAATAAAGTGAAACATGATCATGAGCTTCATTTAAATTCACCATTCAGGACAATGGCGTTTCTAAATATGACGGGAAGAGGCAGTACTGTAATTCAGACTAAAAAAGTTCTCTTTTACAGAGAGTTGATTGAGAATATGACCAGAGATCCTCAGTGGCACGATCAGTTCCCGAGGATCGGTTTCAAGTTATAGCGCAGTACCAACACAATGGTAAGCTTATGATGCTATCAGTAGATGCACCGTCCATTGATTGAGATTTTTAGGGAGGTTCCGAGTTCAGGCCTCACCTGGGGGACGTGCTCCTTTGATGTTTGCCGTCGAATTGACGCCAGATGCGTCGACACACCTCTTTTTTTTACTTTAACATTTCTCGCCTTGAGGTAGCAAGTTCACACAGGTTGTAGAATTTGGCGTAAAGGAAGGAATGTTGAACTGACTTTGACATTTTCAATGAAAATAATTGACCCCTTTTTTCAATATATTCGTGATACCAACTTTAGCTGAAAAGCTAGTGTATAGCCCAACATTGTCAATTTGCGAAAGCGTTATTTTGCTTCGGTAGAATACGCCACGCGGAGACAGATGTCGGGTCATTCAAATACGCGTAGCGCCCGCACACGGCTGAATTGTCAATTCACCAGTCTCTCTCCTCTACTGTGATATTTTGACCTTTTACCCAAAACGATCATTTTATAACGTCATCACGTTGAATGAGATCGAGGGACGTTACATGAAATGAATATATCTCACGTGAAATGAACGTACCTCACGTGAAATGAACACATCTCAGTTAGCCAGATTAAAGGGGAAGTTCACCAAGGATGATTTTTATATATATGTGCAAGCTTTGTGGTCACATACCCGGGAAAAGCTATTTTCGCCATTTACAACTCGCACGATTTTTTACAAAAACCGGGAATCATGAGAAAAAGCAAGCTCCAGGCCTGGAGCTTTTCCCCATTATTCAAATTACATGGGCAACTTAAGCTTCCTGTACTATTTTTATCGTTTTTTGTAAATTAATTGCGTGAGTTATAAATGGCGAAAATAGCTTTTCCGGGGTAAGTGACCAAAAAGTAGCATATTTATGTAAAAATTATTTTTGGTGAAGTTCCCCTTTAAAGCAAATGTACGTTTTATGTCTGTGTTATAATTTCAGAACAGGAATATGTAAAAGACAATGATTTTCAGAAACAATAGAGTGTTTTTGTGAGGACCCAGACGACACTTCTCCATTATCCTGTACAACCTATCTTTGTAACCTGAGTACGAACTTAGTGCCGCTCTTCATTAGTACACGGTCCCTCTGTGACAGAGGGACCGTGATAAGTTATAAATCTCTGAAGTGGTGAGTACAACTGACTAGGCCTATACTACTTGGTGTGCGCTCCAGTTACTGAAAGTATTGCGATTCCCCGTAGTGCCTCTCAGCTATTTAGACTTCGAGTGAGTGAATACCCAAACAACAACTACAACAACAACGAACAAAGACGTGAGGCTGTTTGATTGCAATCTTGAGTCTGTTGAGTAATGAAATTTTACCGTCTTTTTGTGAAACTCGAAAATTCAATTAATCATATTCTGTGATCCCGAAATTTGTAGCGTTATCTTTTGTTTTCTGATTATTTTAACAGAATGTGTCTAAAATTTCAATTAGGAAAGCTATGAAACTTTGTAACTGTATCTTTCAAGACGCGTATCACTTCAACTCAGCTTGTGCTTAGCAATAGTAAGCGCGTGTGAAACCTAGTGTATGAACATGACAGTTCTTAGGCATTTCGTTGACCGATCACTTAATCAATTGCTTTCAACAATTAAATAAAAAGCATGTTAACTCCTGAGAACCTGTGGTGTACGTTTTAGGTGAGGACCTGATGATATTATAACTGAAAATTAGTAAAAGAAAGGAAATAAACTTATTCTCACTTGCTGGATTACATTTATATTCAATTGATTTAAATATTATCAATATGCCAAAATTACAAACCATTTTCGTCGGACCTTCTATTTCGGATAATATCTACGTGAAAATTCGACTTTCTTATCGTGAATTTGTGAATTCTAGGGAAAGAATAGACTGAAAGATCCGTCGCTCGAGGGCGCTCTCAACGCTTCCCCGAGCGCCCGATCTTTCAGTCACGGGAAATCACTACTCACGAACATGACTATAAAGTCACGGTGCATCAACCACAAATTCGAAAAATTAACTACAAGGATCAAAAACGCGGCTCGGAATTTAAGACGATGTTGTTCGAGCCAGTAGGTTAGAGCAGCTTGTGTCCTTGATGAAGTTCCTGCAGCAAAATCGGGAAATTGACCTCTAGTCAAAGGTGTGGCTCTGGTATTTGTTCCTATATTCACTGGCGGTAAAAAGTTGGATCTCCTTTGTTGTAAAACAACATCTGTCGTTTAATCTGAGAATGAAAATGTTGCCATCTGAGTGAAGATGTGATTCCTCAACCTTTCAACCAGGAATGTATGTGACTCCGAATTCATTTAAATTGCTATGTGGACATGCGTTCTTAGGGAATTACATGCCAGTCTCGCCTATAACTTAAAATGAATTTTTTGGGGGTATAGTGTCAGAGAAGGTAGCTCGGATTTTTTTTTATCTTTTATTGTAAAATATCATCCCGACTGACGGGTGAACCCCCATATACAACAAATATGCTCTTTACATTAATCTATTAATTCTCTCAAAAGCATGCAGTATGTCAACTTTTAAGTGCATCTCTTTAAGAAGATTGTATCTTACATCGAATTCGTTTTTGAAAACCGTCTCGATAGGTACATTTACATTTGCAATCCAAAATTTATGAATACTCCAATTGCTTACTAAAATTGTACAGATTTTCTATATGTGATAGTAATGGTACTTACATTACACTCTGTGAAAATAATATTTGAGGGTGATATTTCAATTTCTTTACCTACAAATCTTTTAATAACGTTTTTTGCTTTGGTCCAGCATCTTACAGCAATGGAACAATTAAAAAATCTATGTTCCAAGGAATCTATTTCTTGGCAAACTGAACACAGCATTGTATCTTTTATCTTCCAAAAATATAAATATTTGTTACATGGGAGTAGACGGTGCAAAAGCTTCCATTGGAATTCTCTTAGTTTAAGTTCATTTGTAATATCATATACGGGAAATTTAAGTTGTACATGTAAAAATAAATAATGTCGGTATCGTAAAATTGATCGTAGAAGAAATTATGCGTTATTCTCATGTTTCCATAATGTCAATTTACTGTGCAATGGAAAGCGAAACATTATATTGTAGCCCCGGATGAAAGAAAAATCAGCAATGCATTTGGCCGGAACAGTTCTTGAAAACAACTGAAAAAGATTGTTTAAATTTTATTTCATAGTATGGCATACATCGGTTACCATAGGGTCTTATGCAGTAAGCATTTGTGACTGTAAGATTGTAGGAAATGGTAAACAGCTGGTTATATTTTATTCCACCTTTAAAAGTAAATCCAAGTCCACTTATGGCCACTCTGCATTATTGTTTTCGGTATGTCTGAGTAACTGCACAAGACATTATAAAGTAAAACAGCGGAATGAACGTGTGGAGAATGAAAGAGTGTCGTATCTCGGACGTCGACAACAGAACGTGTATACAAAGTCTGTCTGTCTGTCTGTCTGTCTGTCTGTCGGTATGTATGTATGTATGTATGTATGTATGTATGTATGTATGTATGTATGTATGTATGTATGTCTGTCTGTCTGTCTGTCTGTCTGTCTGTCTGTCTGTATGTATGTATGTCTGTATATGTGTATGTATGTTTTTGTTGTATGTGTTCACTCGAAGGTCGTCGGCCAGAGTGCTCAACTTGCTTTAGAAGCGTCTTGTAATCGAAGGATATATACGGATAATTAAAATGAATGTCATTTCAGGAGGAACAACATACATGGAATAAAAATATTTGTTCAAAAATTATAAATCTTAACTTGCAGGAATTTTAAGTTGGCGCTTTAAAGCTATGACCATCATTGTTAGACTATAGGGCGTGGTTTAACCAAGGTTGCTTGTGGCAATAAGATTTTATCACTTCAGTTTACACTTAAACCTCACTTACGACGTGATCATATTTCAGTTAGACACCGTTGGTCCATAAACGAGATGACATTTGGACTAGCACTGTGAAATTAAGTTTGAGGTGAGTTACATATATTATGGTTTAAAATAAGTTCGAGAAATTTTGTCCCCTATACCCGTGTCTTTAAGGTTTATATTCCACGACTTAATCACTAACTAGTTGGCAAGTACATAGTAAAGAAGTTTAGTAATATGATCGGTAGGCTAAACATTGCAATCGGTCACCTTAAATATAAACGAGGATATAAAATAAATTCACAGTTAATTTCTTCTTTCGACGTCATATCTCCATCATGCACGGTTAAACTGGCTTATTCCTGTGTTTTACATCGAATACTGTAAGAGAAATGTAATTTTATTTTTGTCACTCAGCGACGTTGTCCTCCATTTGGCCTTGTACAATACTACAAACATCAGGAACATGTCACATTAATGTTATGTTGAAACTGAAATTGGCCAATCGGTACAAGAAGATTTTGACCCTAGCTCCCCCACCAGCTACGTATTTTGCTTTCAGTCATTTGTTACTAGTTTACGATAAATGACTATGACACATTCGAGTAGCATAAGTCAATCAAGGTGAAGTTCACTAAATGACACTATAGTTTTCAGGAAACATTTGCAAGACTTATACCTACAGCTTGCAAAAACTATACCTAGAACCACAATGCAAGTCAAAGTGATCGTCAGTTTGACAACTTATATGACAAATTAGCTTGTCTTAAATATAAATATCTTGTGCGTCACGCTGTATCGTCCTTCCATAAAGAGTAGGCTTGGTTGTTAAAACTATTATGGTATTAACCGTGATCTTTCTAACTGTGACTTACGCATTGATCTGTCTCACTGACGGGACTTCAATATTGCAACAACACTGTTGTTAGTGCAAATGCTGTCATTTTTAATTCGGAATATTCACATCCATAGCTACATTTAAATATATATTTTCCATAGTTTATTAAACTTTAACATTTATTTAATGCCCAAGATTTCAATAATATAACTTGTTTTATTCCAAAGCCCTGTTCGTTCAATGGTAGGTAGCAGCGAAGGTAAGGACAGGTTGTTCCACCCAACTGCAAGTAGTGATGATTTCTTTTCGAATTATGGACAGTGAATAGACTAGTTATTAATTAAATCTCTACCGACTTGAACGTAATAGTTGAAGAGATTGCACTGTGTATGTGCATTTTCCTTAAAGTCAAAACATTAAATTAAGAAGATAACGTGATTTTGAAGAACGCGTTAAGGTAGCATGCGTCTCTAAAGTGAACGATTTACACTTTTGCTTAAATTTTCCTTAACTCAACTTTCGACCATTCTCAAATCAAGCAAAGAAAATTGTGGGTCATCGTGTTAAGTTTTTACCAGAGAAACAAATCACCTGAAATTTACAGATATTTGAAATCGAAAATGATTGCAATTCCTTTCTCAACTCTACGGAGAAATTCAAATTTTAAAATAACTGAGACGGTCAAATGCTTCTTACTCCAAGAGCTTTAAAAATGAACCCACACAAGCGCTGGCCAGAAACGTATTGTAGATCTAAAAGTACAATTATATTCGCTATGCGTATCCCACCTTAAACCATGTTGCCATGGCACTAGCTATAGATTTCAAGAAATGAAGGCAAAGTTTGTTCGTATATACAAGAGCCTGCAAAACAGATCTATTTGAATGATTTTGACTAAGCAATAGGTAAAATTTAACCCAGAAGTAAGCAGTTCACTTCTTCTAATATATCTAATAAATATGTTTCTCAGAAGGTGAGTGCTTTCAGCATATATAAAGATATTTCATATTCAATTTCAATTTCAATTTTGTGTCAAATAAAAGGTCATACTATGTAATAAAATGTGATGTATCCAAACAAATGGGAACAGAAACACCAAATTTAGTTTTCCCGTCACATTTCTTGTCATCTCACTGTAACCAACAACAATTTCGATCGGCAATATTTGCCTTTGCAGAGTCCTCGATATTAACTTTAAGTTTTAGGCTAGTTATAACCTTGAACAAAATGCACGTACGATTGTGCTTAGCTTCGCTACAGATGTGCCACGGTGTGTTCGGCATTTTAGATACATCAAAGACAATGTCATGCTAAAGGGCATCATCTGCCACAGGAGTATGATCTCTGTGTTAAACATCTGTTGTCGTGACAGCTACTTACTATATGATTTGTGATGGCAGTATGTCGGGTTAAATGGTCATATACATTATATTTAACAAAAACTAGGCATGCCTTTCATTTAGTCACGGATTTTCACCGTCTTCGGTAGGTAAAAATTCCGTTTTGCGATATGCTTAAAGTTTAGTTTCGATTATAACCTGAACAATGGTAATGATAATTTTTTTCGTCTTGTGGGAGATAATTTAAAAACTTCAAACCACCAAGCGTTTTTCTTACAAAAAATCACTTTTAAAAAGTCTCAAATATGCCAAAAGCTTCAAGTTATGTGGTTAACGAAAGTTTTTCAAAAAGGCTCTTCAACGACACTTTCTCTTTTCTTTTAACACAGCGGTCCAAAGGCCATCGTGTTTTTAATAGGGAATTCAAAAAATGTGTTAAAGTTCATTTCTTTTCTTTATACTTTACTTTACTTTAAATTTAATTTTATTTACTTTTGACTTAGTAAAAATTTAGATTCTAATTTTTTTCCCTGAAAATATAATCAAATGTTTCTTTGTTGATTTTTTTTGTTTCGGTTTACTAATGATGTTTTGTTCTCTGCTTTGTATTTCTAAAAAATCTTCCTTTTTAATACTTTTGTTACATTCCTTTTCAAGAACTTAAACGTTGGTTTTTCGTTTGTAATGTTTGATTTTCTGTTTGTATTTTTTGTAAGTCTTTTTTTTTAACAATTTGTTTCCAATGCTTATCGTGACTAAAATATTGCTTCTTTAATGAGTAACAAACTAATCGCATTATTATTTACGTTTTTAATCGGTGCAAAATAATCTGCCATCGTGTATGTTAAATATGGTTCATTGGATTTTACAGTTGGTGATATTGTCAATGTGAATTTTCTGCCATTACAGGAACCCAGTGACCTATCAATGAGCCGAATCGTCTTGTTTATTCGTTATTACGATATTTGGGCCTTTGTTGAAAAAAAGACAAATGTTGATGTAAATTTATTTATTTATTTATTTATTTATTTATTTTTGTGAATGCGAAGGTAAATGCGTTAAAATGGAAACCATGAATTTGATCCTGATGTGGTATTGTTCCTACGCGATTATTGTATTTGCAACCCCTGTGGAAGTGGCCGACGGAAAGCAAGAAGACAACACTAAAGGTAAACTAGAACTATTAATCTAGTATGCATTAGTGATTTTGTATCTGATTTTGACGTTGAGGCATTCAGGCTGTCAGATTACTGTAGAATGCGTCACGGGGACAGGTATTCAGACACTCAAACTTTTACAATTCTTGTCTCCTGCCTGTGGGGGCTCAATTTTAAGCTCTTGCATGGAGAAAGACAATTTTCACCGAATTAGTTTTTAGAAAATCGAAAATAAAATGAGGGACAGAATAGGCATAAGAGACTGTCGACAGTCTGGCAGTAAACACTCCAACAGCGCAATCGGAAAGAAGAGTACGCCCGTTAGCGCCATGAAAGACATGTCTATCAGGTTGTACAGTCTGAGTAAGGAAAAAGAAAGGTCATCATACAAAAATTAATATATCATACATTGCATGTATAAAGCTGTCGTCTCTTGATATCATTGTACATCGCTTTTAACCTGTAAATAACTTTCACTTTAAAATTCACCCATACATGACAGCATCCAATTTACGATTGGAAAAGATTGATTGTGGAAAAGTGAAATTATTGGATGTAGTTTGAACTGCCGAGAACGTCTTCTTTTGCTTAACGGAAAATCTCAAACAAGAAAGACTTGTGTATTCCTTTTCATGTTACATTTTATCATTAATGGAGCAAAGTCACTATCCTTTGACCCTTTTTGCACTAATATTGTTGCAAACGAGCAGTTGCTGATGTTATTAGACATATTGAAAAATGTCTAAACAAGTCGATCACAGACAACTCCCATCGTGTTGGCGTACACTGTATAGGAAAACGTCGGGTGAGGGGTTAAAGTATAGCTGGTTTTGACTCCAGAGTTGACAGTCATTGAACTGCGACCAGACCATAGTTTGCGGTCGTAATGCGGTTTGTCAAAACATGGCGGTGTGTTCAAATCGCGGCGATGACCAAAGAACATTGAATGGTGCACTGTAAAGTTAAGTGTTCAAGGATAGAACACCAATTAATCGCCTTTTTGTAACACTTTTTGAACGCCTACAGACGTTCAGAAATTTAACACTACGTGTTCAGCCAACGTTCAATTTTTGAACACACGTGTGCAGATTTTGAACGCTACGTGTTCATCAGACATTATATTGAACACCATGGTGTTCCATATCTGAACACACGTTGCACGGGAAATGCGTTCAAAAAATTGAACACTTTTACGCGTTCAAAGGGCTGTAACACTTTTTGAACGCATGGACGCCGTTCAACGACAAGTGTGTTAAAGGCTAGAACACGTGATGCGCGCTTGTTGAACACCTTTAATTTTGGGCGTTCACGGGGTGTTCAAGCCTTGAAATAACATTACAGACCATTGATATTCAGTAAAATTATTTTATTCTAAAAACACACAAAACATTTCGAGAGTAAAATACAATAATTTACTGTAAAATGGGTAATTAACATTGCAATTTTGTATGTAAAGTTTGTCAGACGAAAAAACCAACAGTGTTAACACCTTCCTATCAAAAACATAAGCAATAAAAATCACCATATTGTGGATTACGTTTTATGTTCATACTTGTTTAAAACGTACAAAAATCATCTGAAAAAGCTCAAAATTTGGCTTATTTATTGTCTTGAAAAGACGTATATGTATGAAATGCATACTCCATTTTTGTAAGATGGTTTCTTAAAAGACATTTCCTCTTATATAGACAATAGTAAATTTTGAAGAAAAAAGAAGTTAGTCAAGGCTTCTCTGGTGCACATGGTATATAGTTGTCCACACTAAAGTAAACACAGCATGTCAAGTTTTCAAAGTGTCACAGTAAGGCCAACATGCAGAAAGTGGGGAAAGTGGGTCCTTGGCTAGGTAAAACCTATTTTCTTGTCCAACAAAGTCCTTCATAAACAAAAAGGTTTGTTTGTTTGTAATATAAATAAACCCTGAAATAAATGGGTGACATTTCAAAAATATACTTCTCAGAAATTTAAAACATATTCGTAAAGACCTTTCAAATTCTGATGTACCCTGCTATTAATTTTTATACAATTTTTTTTACCAAAATGGTAAAAATCACCCTTAAAATGAAAACAATGTACATTTCATCATAACTTGAATATATCACATTTTGGTAATCCCTAATGTCTTAAAAATGTCTGAAATGTCTTTAATGTCCTAGAAATACAAAGTTCCAAATTTCTGCATAATTTGAACAATCTGAAATAGACTATCAGTAGAGATCTACGTCCTAAATATCAAAGCTGTTCGATTAGCAGTTTTGAAAAAAGATTTTTTAAAGACTGTTTGACCAACAATGACAAAAATTGCCATGAAATATAAAAATTTGAATATTTCGTCACAACTAGCACAAATTTAAAGAAGGTCATTTTTAGGGACATGTTTACCAAATATTGAAGACGTCAGTAAAAGAGAAGAAGATTTTTGCCAAAAAATAGCAAAATAGCCTCAAAAAATAAATTTGCATATTTCATCATAATTTGAACATATTATTATATAATTTAACATATCTGATTAGGGTAATCCCTTGGGACCTGTAATCCAAATATTAAAGGATTCGTACAGGCTGTTTTGAAGAAAAACCTTTGGATGTACAAATTTGAGGACAATGCTACACATCCACCTATTTAGCTGACAGCAAAGCTAAAAACCAGTTGCTAAGTACAAGAGACGTGTTGAGCTACGATACAAAATAATTTACGGTTTGGTAGCAGGCTATGATCAACTAAATGTTACAAGGGCATAAGCTTTCAAAGTACGTGAAGTCTCCTTCATCAGATGCAAGGGGGATGAAAAATTGAAGCAGAAAGTGACAGAAAATTCAGAGTGAAAATTTCAGAAAAATCAGTAATTCAGAGTGGACATTTTTACTCTGAATGGTCTGTCGCTTTCAGCTTTAATTTAAATAAGGAAGACTACACGTCTGTGAAAGCTTCTTCCCCGGCATTATTTAGTTGATCATAGCATGCTACCAAAGCTTAGATTAATTCAGAACAAAAATACAGAAATTTATCAAAATTCAGTTACTGACCCTTGGAAGTTTAAATCTACATTAGAGATGAACTGAGGTTCTCAAGCTTGTTTCCAGACAGCTATCTGTACACTCAACTTCTTCGTTATCTGTACCACCAGCTTCTATAACAACTCTTCGATTTTCAGTTAAATCCAACTTTTTACATCCTGAAAAAATGCAACAATAGGTAATATGGCGAGATGAAACTCTAAATGAAAGACAAGGTGCTGATTAGGTTAAAGAAAGGGGAGACTTTCATATACAGTGCCTCTCTTCAATACTGTTACAAAATATTTGCTGCTTCTTGTCATGAACTGATTAAAATTAAAAGCCAAACTCTCATATGCTGAAACAATACATTGTATACTCTACGATGTTTAACTGATGTTTTACATGCGATTGTGTTTACTAAAAGACATGTGTTAGCTGTGATTACGCAGCGGTACTATGCAAGGCGTATCGATCGCGCTCAGGTCAAGGGTTATCGCTTCAGTTGTGTTGCGATGACCCTCGACCCAAGTGAGATCGATCGATAGGCCATGGCTAAAATTACCACTGCGTAGTCACAGCTAGTTGTTGGTATAGCAGCCACTGAAAGAAAAAAGGTTTCTTCACGTACTTAAGCTATTTCAAGGTAGAATACAATTAATTTCAAAGGAAGATAATATAGATGCTTCAAAAATCTAATACCTTTTACTATATTGGAGAGGAAACTTACCCTTTCTGGTCTTGCTTCCGCACGATCACGACTTCAGGGTGCGCTCACAAGAAAAATGTCGCAACTTCCGTTTTGATGCATCATGGGATAGGAAAAGACACCAAACTTGAACACCAAGTGTTAACAAGTAGAACGCCTCTTGCACGCCGATGTTAAAATTAAAACGTTCATGGTGGTTTTCTGATTTTCTTTTCTAATTTTAAAACTTTCAACCCGTAATAAACGTGTAAAATTATTTTGTATACTTCCTTATTTAGAAAAAACATGCTTTCAGTAATTATAGGCCGTAAATATTTTTCACTTAGTGTGAAATTCGTTACACCAAAATCCGTGTACTTTTGCCGGACAGTGAAGCAATAGTAAATTTAATATAGCCATTGTAAAGAAAAAAACACAAAAGACTGTTAATTGTTTCACAGTATTGTAAAATTTCTGTGATGCTGAGTTTTTGAACACTTGAAGGAGATCGTTGTTAACACATAGTGTTCAGGTTTAGAACATCATTGTTAATATTATGAACACTAGTGTTAACAATATGAACACTAGCCGTTCAAATTTGAACACCGACATGTACATTTTGAACGCGTAAAGACGCGTCTAGCGTCCGCTATTTTTACAGTGTGGCGTATACCTAAATTGTGTAACTTTAAACACTCTTCATATGATACATCGGCATTTTTTAAGTTCCCATTTACATTCCAGTAAATATTTATAGGTTTTTGAAATAGAAAAAAGGTCAAAAGATAGTGACTTTGTCCCTTTAAGTAAAGATCTTGCTTTTAGAATTTCAATGAGTTCCCTCAAAGTCCGACCTTATGAATGATAGGCCGACCTTGGTATGTGAATATGTTGACAGTTTTACATATGTGCATCTCCTGCATGTACAGAAGTTTGCACACTTCCTCGACAACAACGAATAACTTTAAGCTTCCGTATACTAAAAACTGAATTGATAAACAACATCCTTAATTTAAATAATGACGCTATGTTGAAATAGTTTACGCGATAGTACTGGCTAAAACAAGATTCATTGAATTTCAGAGCAATGATTGTTTATTAGGACACAACGATTGGTTGAAAGGATAGGCTAATCACTAAAGAGTAGACCTAAACTTTTTGCTTTGAAATCAATATAGAAAACTTAAAAACTATGTAAAAAGTCTAGGGCCGATGGGTGTTAAATTTGTTTTCTGTGTTTTTTTCTAATCATACAAGTTTTTTATTTTGCCTTTACATATATTACCAGTGGAAATATAAAACAACTCACTTTCATTAAACTCTTTACTAGTGTATATGGAACCTTCTGTGAATTAAATACCTGATATTTTGGTGTTGCTTTATTCACAGTCTAATGGACAGAGAAACTGACTTTATTATCAGATTATATAAACCTTATGATTTCTAATGCACCTTTCTGACAGACGATTTCTTCGTTAACGGGCTACTTCAAGCTGAATATATCCACGATAGAGCAAAACGAGCGGCTCCTGATTTTTTATCAGGTGTGGACATGATTGCAGTAACTCCGGATTACGAGTTGGTTGGTATCAGCTCCAGAGAGAGAACGATAGTTGGCCCATACCAAGGAACCGCTAAAACAAAAGATATCGATATAAATCGCGATGTACTGCTTGGAATACACCCAAACGGTACTTTGTTGGTTAAATATTCCATGGCTACGCCTGGTTGGCAAGTTATCCCAAATGGTTGCTGTGCGATACGAGTGGCATGGTATGTGAACCAAAGTATCATTGGTATAAGGCATGACCTCACTGTTTCGATTCGACAAAGCTTACACGCATCTTGGATTAAAATGAAAGGCAGTGACGGCATACATCTACGCTCTCTCTCGATTGGACCTTTATATGAACTGATTGGTCTTGCAAGGGAGGGACGTACATTCTTCTCCTTACAGGTGAACACTGACGAGTGGGTCGACCGTAATGAAAACATTACAAATTTTAAGGCAGCTATTATCGACTTTACTGTAAATGATAACACTCTTATTATGCTTCCTGATGGGTCGTTTCTTGCTATCTGCCATGGAAGCTTGCCGTCAGCTTTTGCGAATGAAGAGGGTAAGTGTCTCTTTTTTCTCTCATGACTTCCAGCTAATTCCTGGATCAAAAGACACCATATAATTCAAAATATTTTTTTCTGGATTTCAAAACCAAACATTCATCAAATCTATAGGACACTTTGGGACAACAGTAACGTTAAGCCTGCAAGAAAAAAAACTTGTAAGCATGTTATCAGATAAGCTTAATGATAGGAGTAACTTGTTCGTTAGAATTGAATATATTTGGTACATACTTTGCTGTATTTCTATGCTGCTACAGAGCAAAATGCGATAAAAAAGAAGTGAAAATACAGAACACATTTAATCTGTCTGTAAGAATGTGAGTAGGGAGTCATGCAATGTTGCAAATGTGTTTTGTTGATATCGCACAAAAACGGACAATTATTTTACTATTATAGTACATCCCCATCGAGAAAATGAAAGTTTGCCTGCGCTTATACGCCCTACGGTAAGGAACGCCGAATCCGCAACTTTTACCGTGCCAAGGCATCTACTGACATACCCAGTGTGAAATGCATTCTGAAAGGATTCCATGAAATAATTGGAAGATTACTAGAATGTACTTCGCGCTCCGCATTGCAATTTTATTTCTCAAGCTACCCAAAAGCGTGTACAAGATTATAGCTTTCCATACTTGCACTATAAATTGGAAGAAAATTTCTCTTGGACTTTTTCTTGGAAACCGTAAGTAATTGCTCAATTTCACTCCCAGTCATAATAAAAGATATATTATGAAAATATACCAAAGGATGCACTCTGACAATCGCGCATTTGTTCGCCCTTCGCTTTGCGTTAGGGATACCGCCAATGTCCATATTGGTATTTTATAACGTCATATAAGTGTGTTTAATGACATTTTCATGAGCACAAGTGAGCTGACAGAGGCTACTCCGTCATACTCATTTCAGAATAGGATAACTGTCAGTCAAAAGTACTTAAAACCACAGAGAATGAAATGGATAAAGGTAGAAGGGTTTCTGCTCAAAATATTCGTGATCATAGGGAGACGTTCTATGTTTTTGAAAAGGTTTTTGAATTATTGATGTTCAAAATTTGAATCTACAAAGCATCAATGAAATGGATTGCATTTTGATTGCATTATGGTTGTGTATTATATCTTGTAAAAATCAGATGTGAACTGAAAGTGCTCATATGGTTTACAACAGGTTCATTACATATTAGTACGCTTCACAGAACTATCAGATATCTGTCAGATCATTATATGTAGCAGGTTTCATCAACATAAGCACAGTACTTTCGCAGTTAAATCACTAATTACAAAACTTCATTTAATATGCAAATGAGCTGTTTATTAACTTGACACTGCTAATGCTTCATAGATAATTAGATATCTATTGGATTAACATCTGTAGCACGTTTCATCAAGTCTAATGCTGTACTTTCGGAATAATATCACTAATTACATGGTTCATTAAATATGTAAGAGAAACCTTAATAAACTTCACACTACTAAATGCTTCACAACACAGTCAGATTTGGTAGACAAGTACTGTATGCTAATTGCAAGAAGTAATCAAAGTTTGGCTAGCGTGATTTGCATATCAATGAAGTTATGAACGATATTGATTTTCATATAATGGTTTCTTATAGAGACAGTAATGACAGTGTCGACGTATATCAAGCAATACTGCACAAAATTTCATGAAACTTTTCACAGATGACAATCTCAGAACAATATGTTGATACTGTGATTGTTATGTCAATTATCTGCTCATTGGCATATTAATGACCTTTTGTAATTAGTGATAAAACTGCGAAATTCCTACACCAAATTTGATGACACCTACTACAGATATTAATCTGACAGATATCTAACTGTAATGAGAAGCATCGGGCAGTGTCAAGTTAATAAACAGTTTATTTGTGTATTTAATGAAGTTTTTTAATTAGTCATATAACTTCGAAATAATTGCACCAATTTTGATAAAATATGCCACATATTTATCCGAGAGATATCTGACTGTGTTGTGAAGCATTTAGTAGTGTGAAGTTAATTAAAGGTTCATTTGCATATTTTATGAATTTTGTAATGAGTGATATGACTCTGAAATTATTGCACCAAATTAAGTGAAACCTGCTACAGAGATCGATCTGATAAATATCTTATTGTCGCGTGAAGCACTGAGCAGTGTCAAGATAATAATAGCTAATTTGCATATTTAATGAAGAAATGCAATTAGTCATATCACTCCGAAATAACCACACCAAATTTAATGAAATCTGCTGCAGGTACTGATCCGTTAGATATCCGACTGTGTTGTGAAGCATTTAGTAGTGTAAAATTAATTAAGGGTTCATTTTCATATTTAATGAATTTTGTCATTAGTGATATAACTCTGAAATTATGGCATATTGTTTCGATAAATATCTAGTTGCCGCGTGAAGCACGTACCAGTGTCAAGTTAAAGGGTTCATTTGCAAATTTAATGAACTTTGTAAATTAGTGATATTTCACCGAAATTACAGCATTAAATTTGATGAAACATGCTGCGATGTTGATCTGCTAGATATCTTATTGTCCCATGAAGAATTGAGCTGTATCAATTTATTTAACAGTTCATTTGCATATTAAAGTTTTGTAATCAGTGATTTAACTCTCAGAGTACTGTGCGTAAGTTGAAGAAAAGTGCTATATATAATGATCTGACAGGCATCTGATTGTTCTGTGAAGCGTAGTACTATGTAATGAACCTGTTGTAAGCCACGTGAGCACATTCAGTTCACGTCTGAATGCTCAAAATTTTCCATCGCGTTGTCGTATTTACTTGCTACGACAACTTCTTGTATCTTTCCGTTCAGTCTTTGCTACTAACATACTGGTATATATTTAATGCGGTAGAAGGACTTTCAACTTCTTTCCTATAACCTCCATTTCACGATCACAGGCCGTTTACAAATGATCTGCCCGCGTTCATACCAATACTGAATTGACATCTGTGCATTAAAAAGCGTCGCCCCCCCCCCCTCGTGACTAATCAGTGTCTTCTTTCAGATTCAACACCCCTCCTTTATGTTGGATCGGACAATTACATTTATTCAAGCACGGCCGACAATAGTTATCGTAATATGATACAAGAAGACATGACACCGGTCAAAGATGTGGACGTAATGAGCAATGGTGTCCTCATTGCTTTGGACACAGAAGGCAAAATAAAGTACAGGGTCAATGGGCAATGGTCAAATTCAATCAATACCTCATGCTGCATGATTGGCATAGCGGTTGCACTGAATGACGTCTTGGTAGGAGTCGGACTAGACTATCATTTACACTTGTGGCACGCTGAAAATGTTTCATGGTCAGCACAACTGAGCGGAAGTCGTGGTGTCCTGAAAGTAGCTTTCACTTGGGACAAATCATCTCTTCTTGGTTTGACAACAGACGGCAATAAAATCGTTTACGCAACATTTGAAGATCCCTTTTGGGTTGAAACAGATATCTATCTTGAAGATTTCACATTATTTGATTTTGTTATTTCTCATTCTAACATGATGTTCATATTACCCGATTTCATGTCACAGTCTCTGAGAGTCCCATCAATTGCCATCGCCCTTGCCAAATATGAAGACCACTTAGATATTAGAGAAGGTAAATAGGCATTTAGTGTCTTTTGTTCCATACTTTGAACATTTTTTTCGTAGATTTGTCAATCGAGGTGAAGGACCACCAACAAATATATATTTTTCGAATAGTTGCACCGCCGTAGTTTTGATTTGTATGTCTCTCTCGTTCATGAAAATCAAAAATCAACTCCGAAACCTTATCGAGAACGCTTTAACTAAAATCACAAATTGGTCAGCTTAGAGAACATTGTAAATCATTGGATTGGATTATATATATATTAGGTAAGGGCTGAACATGAGCGAAGTACCAATGATATCACACTTTTATGATACTGTCACTGTTTAAACAGGTTCCACTGATCATTAGCAAACCCTTTCTAGGAAAAGGTATTGGAATTATCAATAGAGCTCTCGAACCTCGAGTGTATGGACATACCATTCAACATGTTACGTTTTTTTATATCTTGTTGTCTTGGAGAGAGAGAGAGAGAGAGAGAGAGAGAGAGAGAGAGAGAGAGAGAGAGAGAGAGAGAGAGAGAGAGAGAGAGAGAGAGAGAGTTTAACGAAAACTGAGGAATGTCTTAAGTCCCACACTTTACAAGCAGAGTTAAAAATGGTTTCTTTATATATAGCTAGACATCCCTTGTAGACCATAAGCCTACTGAATTCATACGACTTACATTTAACAGCTGACCTCGTTGTTCATGTTTTACAGAATACCCCATGGTTTATATAGGAAATGATCATATTGTCTACCGTGCAACTTACCCAGATGGACCAAACACCAAAGACGAAATACAGTACTCAGAAATTGTTGATTTTGCTTTAGGAGAAGAAGGAGGATTTGTCGTTTTAGACTCAAATGGGTCACTGGTAATATTCACCTCTCTCGGTAGCTCGGGTCCAATACCGAGCTCGCCTCGAATTATCTCTGTAACCATCTCCTCATCATTTATTATCGGGGTAGGATTGGACTCATATTTGTATTACCTTTCCCACCCTTATTTACAGTTGGTAGGTCCCATACCGAACACTGAAGGTGTTAAAAGGATAGAATATGATCTGGCTTCAGAAGCATTGTGTGGTCTTGCCCTTGAAGGCCTGGAATTAGTGTGCGCAACCAATTCTATTCCGTTTTGGTCTTTATTTTATCATTCGCATAATTATGTAAAAGACTTTGCATTGTTCCGAAACACTGTGATTATACTCCCAGAAGAGGTTGAGTCATTCATTGCGATATGCAGAGATGACCGGGTTCGAGATGTGAGATATGGATTGAGGATAAGTATATATCTCATTATTTGATTTATCATGCACGCTTTGTCCGTATTGATATTCTTCTATTATTAAGAGAGTATAGGTATGAACCCGTATTTCAACATGTTAAACTATGAATTGTATTTTTATTGTTACCGGCACTACTTGAAGTGCAGTACTGTGTTTAGTCTAGTGGATTGTTGGAACTCTTAAATCTCCTAAGTGTCGCATTATGGCTAGAATGTCCTTCATTTTCATTCTTTGGCTATTGCACAGATTTACAATTAATACTCACATATTGAAATTTGTACGACCGACACTTGTCACGACTCTTCCAGTTAGTGTCTCGTCTGCTTCTAGAATAGGGCATACAGTGCATCCTGGAACTTAGAAAAAGACTGTAGTCTGAACGCAATTTCCCGTTAACCAGAACGTCCAAGTATATGTAGCATGACCGACAATCAACCGTCATAATCCCACGATTAAAATAGCTAAAATTATACAATAAATGATAAATAAAGTAGACTAACAAATATTTCGCAGAGGCACTGATGGTTCACATCACCAACACCTTACTAGTTATCTTTTGTACTGCGGTAATGCATGATTATCAGTCAGCCGCCTGCATCGATTCCATATTCTGCGCTAGCTATTGACAGAGGTTAACTTCGTCGATAAGTAAGCTGGTAAATACAAAACAAATTGATATAGAAAAGTTGTATAGCTACAAAGGAGTAGTAAAGCTAAGGGAATGGTAACACACTTTCATCAACCATATTTGAAATTAACACATTTTACCAGTAACATTCGCATATAGCTAACAGCGTCAATAGCATAAACATGGCCAAAAAATAGTACGTTTGAGCTCTGTTATCGGAAGGTTAACATGGCCACTAGGAACTAAGAAGGAAGGGATTATGCTTCCTTGGGTGAAAATATTTTGGGCAGGACCGATAGAACAACGAGAATACGCCAAAGACGTATAGGATAATTTTGTTCTGATTTTACAGACTCCTTCACATTCACCTCTTTCCTTTCTTTTATCGCCTTTTTTGATAAGGCAGAGTTCAGTTGTTCTAACTATACTGATATTATCGTTTTTTTAACTACACCTCCCCCGGATGACATATTCCTTCAAATGTGCGATGTCTCGGTGTAATTCGGTTTGGAAATATGTGCAATAGACGTACGCATGTGATTACAACCACTTCTTCGTCTTTTCGCGCGTTCTTTAGATCTCCTTCTGAAATAATATTCAATTCGCTGAAATGTGTATGATTTGTAAATGGTTCTTTTTTTGATTCTACAAGTGTTTATGCCGCTGCGTACATAACTCTTCAGAGATAGAGGACCAATTTTTGAATACAGGTGGCCAGCATCTTTAAGATACTGTTTCCTTTTCATACCTTGTGGCAACATATATGAAAACCGATTCCTCTGATGATATGAGTTTGAAATAACTCGAGGGTTGCTTTTTATTCCCAAGTTCGTATCAGATAGCCTGCCTGCTTGCAAAAATGCGAGTATGAGCAGAAGTTCGCCTTCAATTTATCAGACCTTATGCATTTAATCCTCGCGTGTACGCTATAAATAATTCTCACATAATTTTATGTCAAAAGAAAGTCTAATTATTCGAAAATGTTGGTATGTATATCAAGCCTTGGCGTTGTTAAAATTTTGCTCCAGAAACATCGTCATACAATCCTCAGCTGTCAGCGTTCTTCATTTGGCAATAGCAATAATGTGTGATCTCACACTGCCGTTACAAAATCAGAGTGATTCCTACTCAGTCTGTAGCAGTATTGTTAAACAGCTTAAAGTGTACAGTTGATTGCCAAAGGTACAGAATATAAGTTGCGCCATTATATCATTTTTACAATATCAACTTTGATTTGTTTTCACTGAAATTCACGGCCCCGTTGTATATAATATACTGTAGTCGTCTTCATGTGACCAAATCGGTAATATAATTCTCATTTCAACAATAGCCTTACAGGTACATGAAACTGACAAGCTTAGTTCCTACTTAACCAACCAGGCGAATTCAAGGAATCTTCTTGCGATTGGATCTGATGGCAAACTGTACACCGGCAGATATATTTCGGAGGGTTTTTATGATTATATTGGACCGATGGAAAACACCTGCTGCATCATTGATATAGACCTCTTACCTAGCGGCAAACTTGTTGCAGTCGGGAGAGACAACTACCTGTACACAAACCTCAACGTGCATGACATTGGTTGGAAGGATGTAATTGAAAACAGCTGTTGTGTCATAGACATAACCATATCGAACAGTGGACGTTTGATCGGTGTAGGAATCAACAACAAATTGCTCGTTCGAGACGACCTTACATCACCATGGACTGGACCGTTGCCACAAATGACTGACATGTTAAAGGTTGAAGCAAGTCCAGGGAGTTTCAATTTAATTGGGATCGATACCTTGCATAACCTACAGGTTCTGAAAAACAGTCGCGACGAATGGATCTCTGTTACTGATGATTTGAGTGCGCGAAAAGGACTAATAATAGACATAGCAATTGGTAAAAAAGATGGTTCTTTTGTATTGCTCAGTGAAGGAGAATTGGTAACAGGAGACATTCAAATAACATCGATTGCTATTGTTGACGAATTTCTTGAACAAGGTTAGCCATTAATCGCAGAGTACAAAATAGGGCTTGAACTAGCAGATTAGGACGTCACTGTCCTTGCCTTCTTAAGGAGAAATTTCTTAGCATTTGTACTTAAAAATTTGCCAAAGGTTTACCAGAAACACATGACGTACTTATATTTCCGTTTATTATCGATATAGTCATTATATTCAGTAAGCCTTAATTTTATTATTGTTCACAAAAGTACGTCTTTTTTCAGACGTGCCTCACTCGACCTTGTTGGAACATGTCACAAGGAAAATGATATTGTTTGCTAAAAATACCACTATAGTTCAAATTAGCTATAATTAGTAGCTTTTGACATTTGGAGGTCAATCGAGTATGATTGAATAAAGCATGCCTGTTGTTGGCCATTTCCTTTAATATTTACATGATAGATTGTTACTGAACATTTAATCACCGCTTACTGTCACCCCATGCTTGATAATATACTATGAAAGAAAACGTGCAAACAACATTCTCAGTTTTCCATGAAGTGTTCCGGTAAAAAAACAAAACAAATGTTGACTCTCTCAGTGAGTAATGGTCAACGATATTAGCTGTCCTTCGTGGTCACACAAATGAGCAGAAGTCGTCTGTCTCTTCGTTTGTCTGTCAGTTGCTGAGAGAATGCCATAGGTATATAAAATATGGCTGATGAGTTGACTTTGAATTCGATACACAGCTGCAGTTCTCAATTGGCAGGCATTTATTACGTTTTCCGTTGTGTACCTTTCACGATAATATAGTTATCAACAGTTGACATTTTGTTATAGTGTAAACCTATGAGAAAGCTTTTCTCCCAAAGAATCAAATTTGTGTGAGCACCTGTCGGCGGGCGTGATATCTCAATAACAGCTCTTCTGAAGTATATAACAGTTGGTAATTAGAGTTTGTTTGGTAATGGCAAGACCCAGTTAGCTTTTGACGAATAGGTAATATTAATTTGTATAATTATTTGTTCATAAACCAAAGATATTCTCATAATGACAAGATTAGATCTTATTAATCAATTATACATGTTAAAACATAATAGATGTCAAGGTCATTTGGCAGTACCTTGACAAAGACGTTCGTTTGAATATTGACTTAATTTTCACAATTAGGGATTCATATCAGGATCGACTAGAACAAAGGTAATGAATCTTAGTACATGGATCTTGGATATAATGATATTACAGATGTGAAAGCCCTACAATCAAATCAATAATTTGCATATTCAACAGATATAAAACTGAAAGGACTTCAAGAATTTCGATGAATTTTGCTATTGTATGGATACTGAACAAATATATTTTAGTAGAAGAAGACGTTTGGCATTCATACATCACGCACTTTGTAATTTACTTATTAAGGTTGTGACCATATTGATGAAAATAACTATTTGGATTGATATTACTATCATAATATGATCTAATGAAAGACATTTATCATATTCATATCAACCAATTTTTCATTTGCATTGATGAACCATCATGAATACTTATGTAAAACTTGAAGTATTTGGAAAGAGGCAATTGAACTAATTACCTATAATGGTTGCACAAAATGTGGAAAATTCTCCTTATTACATTGATTATAACATATTGAAAGGCATTTGAAAATTAATGTTTGCAAGTCACTTATGGGAATTTAATAAAATGGAAAACTTGCTTAAATGGTGTCCTAGGAAAGACTCAATTTGGTAACGAAATTTCTACGAAGTACGGTAACAGTTTCATTTCATTCTTGTTGATAGTTTTTGGCAGGACCGTGCCCCGAACATGATATGATTTGTTTCTCTTTCTTTTTACGGAGTAGTTTAGTTCGAATGGTGAGAAATCATGTACAGTCGTCAATGGGAAGAAATTAATGATACTTGCACTGTTTGCAGTAACGACATCCAGTTTTGCATATTTGTGGATTTGCAGATTTGAAACGTCACCCAAAAATAAATTTAATACCTAGCTATTAAGTTCCATCAAGTTAATCATACATGTATATGTCAAGTCATTTAAATTGACTACTAATTTCATAACAACAAATACCGCAAAATAAGATAGCGAAAATCTTTTGCGATTGATATTTATCAAGAACTGAACAAATAAATGTTGGTAATTGATACACTTAAAGACTCGTTGAAAATTTCGTAAAATTTACACTTTTTCACCTTCTGTGCAAAGATCCAAGAATTGCATTAGCAAGTCACTTTACCAGAGTTTAACATTTTATAAATCTTCATCTGTTCTATTTATTAGATCGTGAAAATGCCTTAAGCACGAAAATGTTGATGGATTTCTCTGCCCAAGGTAAATCAATTAATGTCTATTATTTTGGTGTGGCAAATTATCGATACGTAATATCTGTAACTATGGATTTAATAGCCATTTCATTTGACATAGGCAAGTACGTTCTTAGTAAAGGTCACAATGCTAACGCTATGCATTCCATCTACTCGACTGCAATTATAACAATTGTCATAGCTAAGGCGCAAACAACTAGATTTCTTGCTTTTTATCATAGCGCAAATATTGGGGTTTCTCCAGATACGACAATATCGCTACATAGTGTCTAAAATGTTTTATTATATCAGACTGTGAATCGTGAAACTTGCGACAAATTATGTCCACAATTCTAAGAACGCTTTAAATTCCTGTTCGAAAGTCTAAACCATGAACGTTACAATGGAATCTCCTATAGGATGTGTACTGAATTTGAACTGTGTATAGTCACATTTGTTGGTGTGGTATGATGCAGCTATCCTACCACAGGTAGCATCAATTAATCGTGATTCTTTACGTAAGTGAATACTTTGTTTTGTTTTGAAACATTAGTTGCAACATAATCTGGTTTAATCAGTTAATAATTCATCACATGTTCAAATGGTGTTCCGCAAAATCTGTCGAAATATTGTCGAAATATTGGTTTCCTCTTAAAAGAAGTATTATGAGTTTGCCTGACTTCGAAAATATGTTTTGATTGAGAAATTTAACATTTCTCTTTTATGTAATATTTTAAGGTCAAACTAAAAACATAAATGAAGGCTTGCTTATTTCAATCGAAGTTGTCCTGTAACTTTTGCATTGTTAAGCTTAATGCGCTTAGTGAAGAAAATCTAAAATGAAACGTGATAGAAAAAAAAAACTTTATTATCCAAATTAAGCAAACTCAGGAACTGCAAATAGTCTGATACTTTCCATCAAAATTTATTTAATCATTTAAGACCAGGTTGATAAAACTAGGAGAAATAAAACTTCAGCAGGAATCCGCATTATATCTTTCCTAAAATGCACATGTATATTATGTTATTTGCTTGAGGTTTTTCGTTTCCCTACCTAAGTGTGCACAGTGTTTCTATATGTATTAACAACCCAAAGACTACATTTTTCATCTGACTCTTCCGCTGACCTGCACCTGAATACCATAAATACCATAACTTAACGCGAGAACCACACAAGAACAGAAATAGCTGATTATCAATTTTCATAGATTCTTTTTCTTTTGCTAGCGACAACTACAAGTGGAACAATAATGACGGCGTCTATGTATCAACTGCCCAAGGTATTTTACTCATTTTTCAAAGAAAATGTAATTTGTCGATGTGATCCGCGAGTCTAGTATTTCTCAAAAATCGATTTTAAGGAATGTCAATATTAACATTTGCCTACTATAAATCTGCATATTATCTTCTTCTAGAGAAACTAATTTAAACCGATCTAATGATTTACATTGAACAAAATATTGCGGTTTGTTCAGTTCAGAGTAACTGTGTGAAGGTTTGTAAGTTTGTAAGTTTACTATTGGCTGTAGCATATGGTATGAGAAAAAGGAAGCCTTATCGAAGTATAATTCTCTAAGCAATGGACATTGGTCCATTTGAACAAAACAAGTAAAAACTTGTGAGTCTGAAAAATTCAGTCATAGCCTGTTGAAAGCAAACGTGTGGTAAATTTGATATATTAAAATATTATCAATCAGTAGGGTCTGTATCCTGACATCGAGGAAATCACAAACTTAGAATGCACATTACCATCGCCTAACCTTGAAACTAAATCAGAGACATCGTCTAGAAGAAATAAAAAATCAATAAATACAAGTGATATAAATATATACGAGTATATAGTAGTGAGCATCTTTACTTGGGAACACATGCAAATAAAACAAGGAAGATAAAGGGCAATTTAAAATTAAACTGTATAATTATCTTTTTTAACAAATAAACCGACAGTGACTTCAGAGAAGAATGATTCTATTCGGAAAGAGTATTTAGATCCACATGCAACCCCAGTGTTTAGTAGCAATGCGAGTGATTCAAGAAAGAAGAACAATGATCTTCAAACAGATCATCCATTCAAAACAGGTAAACACATTGTTGCGGTTGTTGTTGATGCAAATTTGTTTCTAAGACTTCTAAGGACTACTTTAAGGTAGACTGGCAATCATATGAAAGTATCTCTGTTTTACTGGTAGCTCACATCATTAAGGGGTCGATTCTCTAAGCTACCTTTACAACATTGACCTTAGAGGATGGAGCAGGCAAAAATAGAATACGAGTAATATGTAGAAATCAAGCTCAAGTCGCTGTTATGTTTTACAAGTTTTTAAAATAATGCGTTTAGCGTGTTGAAGTGTTAAGACACAGCTCACCTTGCCCAAGGCAATCATTGTAGAAATTGTGGTTTCTCTCGCGAAAGAATTATAGGACATTGTAAGAAACATAGATATTTCTTTGCTAAATCAAGAAAAATTGATAAAACTGATTATACGTGATTAATATTTCATTGCCTCAAGATGAAAGGATGTTTGTAATATAATTGATGGTGCATACCAAAAAGGTAGTTTGAATAACTTACAGCCACTCGTAAAACTCGGATAGTCTGATTACAGCAACAAACTATATTAACATTGTAGTGTTTGCTAACCCCTCTTAACCTGTATTATATATGTCGCCATTGAGTATGCTGGTCTTTTATGTACCGCATTATTACGTTCATTATTTTTACGTTAAAAGTCAATAAATGCCTGATAATGTTGTATTTATGTTCAGTTTTATCAAACTTGCTTGCCAATATTTTGACTTGACAACTTATGTCAATAACGCTTTCATTAGGAACATTAGTTATACATAAACCTTGTAAAAAATCGTAAGTTCAGATTATAAGGCTTTCCCGTGATGAGATGTGTTTTGAAAAAAAATTGTTAGATACATACCCGGTATATCTCTTTAAAGGAACGTTTAAATACATCGAAATATCATTTCAGTTCATGGTCAAATACTCATTACCAACATCGTTAGTAAGTTTTTATATAATTAATGTTTTTAATGTTTGTTGAAAAAGGTAAACATTTGTTGGTCTGGAATCATGCTGGTGCTGTCACCATGACCAAATTGTAAGTCAACCACTGCTGGCTTGAAAGGACTTTTCAAAAAATATGTTAACCTCGTTTTAAAATCGAAAAAGCAATTGACATTACTTTTGATTGTGAATTGAAGTATGACATCATAATTTCCTACGTTGCCTTTCCTTAAGCTAGAAATATCGCTATACCCATTGTTGATAAGACTCTCTAACAAATCTAACTACAAGACAGATGTAATTTTCAGACTTGGCAGACCGATATATATCAGTGGACAGGAGGCCCCCACAAGATATGACATTTCTTTATTGGCAGCTGGAAGACAATAATGTTAACGTCAGCCATTGTTATCTTCTGAACTTGTAATTTTCAGTGCCATGGCTGGGTCATCCTTTTTATAACAAATCCACGAGACAACCAGCAAACATCAAAACATTATCAACCATTTTATATAAGATAAAGCTAGGTATCAGTAAACATGCTTATTCTTTAGTTAACTTGTTTTGCCAAACGATGAAAGTATAACACGATAAAACCGTTTGAAAAATACGCTATTTTACCGACTACTGATAGTATTTAATCAATGTGGTTTTTCTCCAGTATCATACAATTTTGTCCTAAAAGTTGGCATACCCATTGTTGTCTGCGTTGGATTTGTGATGATGTTTCGTTTCTTGAGGAAATGCAAGAAGACGAATGCAAGCAAGACAGATGAGTCGGAAGTACGTAAAGGGGATAGAAGGAACACCAGAGTAGGTCGAAGAAAACGGCTAAAGATTCGAAATATGTTACGTGAAATCATTTAGCTCTATATTAATTAAAAGGCAGCTTTTCATCTGCACTCAATTCCAAGGCATGTGTTCAAATTTAAAATGATTTTACACACGCTTCACGGTGTACATTTTCTCTCGTTATTGTATGAAAATTAAAAAAATTCTTACTTTCTAATTTTCTGACTTTTACATGTCTTTGTACTTGAGACACCTCCAGTACTCCGGTTCTGAACAGCTTAGCCCATGGTTCATAGTTATGGTTACTATTTGTCACTAGTGTTCATCAGAGGAACTTGCTTAACATCTGAAACTTTAGAATGTATTTGGGCTGTATATTTTTGAGGCGGTTCAATCTGGCTCCAATCTTCAAGTTGTCTTTGTTAAACGAATGTTATGTCGACACAAACGTCGCCTTCAAACGTTGGTTTAATAAAGACCTCTTGAAGATTGGATACTGGTTGAACCGCCTCTTTTTACTATATAGTTATTGTCTGGACGTGTTTCTGCCCTCTGTTTACGACTTCAATAGTTGTATTCAATATTGTTATTAGACTGACTCACCTTGCAACACTATTCTATATTGAAGCAAACCAAAATAATGTAGGAAAACAAAGAGTTGCAGAATAAATATCGATTGCACAACTATCATACCGTATGTGTCCATTTTCTCTCAGAGTTTGTTTGCTACCTATAATTTCCTGTACGTCTTTTAGCTTATTGTTCCTATATAGTTTATGATTTCAATTTTGAAATCATAAACTTTCCCTTTTTGTCAAGCAATATACCATCATCTCCAGCTTATGGTGTGTATATATCACAACTCCTTAGATACAGTAGAGCATGCTATTCATATCAAGACTTTCAAGTTAGACACAGCCTATTAGCTCAAAAGTTAGTGAGGCAAGGATTCTCAGAAAGTAGATTAATGAAATCATTTAAGAAGTTCTATGGTAGATACGGAGATGTTGTATCAAAATATGACCTGTCTGTTTCTCGAATGATGAGTGACAGCATACCAAATTTTGACTCACAAACGTAATTTGGTGAATTCACCAAATAACAATGGATTTGTCGCTTTGGGTCAATCTTGACTGGTGCAGCTAGCTGGCAGGGTACGCTTACCCATTCCTGACACCTGGTACCACCACTTTTTCGTGGTTCAAGATGACCCCATTGCCTTTGTCATTTTCGATATATTCCTTGAACCTGGTAAATTTCATAGTTACCTTGAGTGATAATGATTATTGGACCTGATTTGTTGTCTATTTTTACATAATTTACTTCTATGTATCAAGAGAAGCTGTCCACGTAACAAAATGATTCTTCTGGCAATAAACTTAATAAACGATTTTCATCTAGGTTCATGAATTAGAAGGTGCGAATCGCAAAATGAAGATTAATGCCCAGTCTGTGAGGGCAATATTAAAGAATTTAGTCTGCCGGCAGCAATGTCAGATCTGATCAACAATATCTGATGTTTTCTTCTCTTTATCATAGTGCATATGACCGCAGATCTACTTTCAAGTTCTTGGCATTTAAATTGAATACGTCCCTTTCATTGTCTGTACCTTTATTTTAAAGGATACCATTGACAAACACAAGCTCACTATTCCTTAAATTACCAACAATTCACTCTCTTTGGTACTATTGAAGATAAATTAATCGCAATCATACCCATCCGTAATCCGATAACACTGTGTCAACATTCGTAATACACTAGTTATAAACATAGACACAAAACGGTACAGAACAGACAGTAAAGTACCGGTACACACAACAGAGTTAAATTCATGAAAGAAAGATAAATGGACCTCTGGCCAAAAGGCCAAGGTTTACGATCGTATGTGTTTTTGTTCTACATATTACCAATCAAGTGAAGCATTCCAATCATTATTTGTTTATGTCCAACAACACTGCGTTCAAAGACTGCGGTGATCATGATCGTCAAATAGCAACAAAAGCCGTGGTTTTCTGGTACAACTAATGCCATAAGCAAATTATGACCTGCTGAAGTGATAATTCTCTGCGAAATTGTAATACGTAACTTTCTGTTGTCATTTCCATCGGGAAAAATGTCTTATTGTTTTGAAAAACCACTCCAACTCTCCCTGCTTTTCCTTTTGCTATTCGATATTGCTGGGGACACGGTGATAGGGAAATTTTACTGAAAATAATACTGTCTCGATTTTCAATCAAACATTCTTGTTTTTTTTTCAAATCATTCAGCATGACAACTGAGATATGTGGTGTACTTAAAAATAGGTTGCCGAACTGATAAAACTCGTCAACAAATTTGCCTACACTTGAGGGACATGGTAGGTATTTGTCGAATATTGAACAGGAAGAGATATACACCTCTCAATTACTGTTCGAAGTGCTGGAAGAAGTCGTCAATTCTGTTAGGTGGACGATAAAAAAATAACAATTATTTTTCAGTATGTAGTAAATTAATGTTTTGATTTGGAGTATTAAGTATAAGGAACGTTTGCTGAACATTTGTAGACAGTTAGCCGCGCACACCTTAAGTGGAAAAGAGGAACATAATGAGTTTTTATTGCCACCTTCAGGACGATGGCGTTTCTAAATATGCCAGGACAACACACCAATATAATTCAGACTTTAAAAAAAGTTGTTCTTGACCGAGAGTTGGTTCAGAATATGACGAAAGATCCCCAGTGGCATAATCGAATAGCATGCCCTAGCTACAAAACAGTATGCTATCAACAGATGCACGGTCCATTGCAATGGTTACCAAGGGAGGTTCTGATTTCAGGACTCACCTTAAGGACGTCTTTCTTTGACGTTTGCCGTCAAATTGACACACTTTTGGTGTCAGATACGTCGACAGACCACTTTTTTACTTGAACACTTCTCGCAATGAGGTAGCAAGTTCGCAAATGTCGTAGGATTTGGCGTCCTTCATCTATTCTTGCAACTAAAGGAAGAAATTTTGGGCTATCTTTCACATATTTAACGAAAAGAGTTAGCCCTCTATTCGTGATTCTTACTTGAAGGACTCTACAGCCCAACATCAGCTTTTTTCAAAAGCTTTGCATTAATAGAATGTGCTTGGGAACAGATGTCAGGACACTCAAATTTGAGCTATACTATCTGGTTTCTGTAGACTGAAATATCCCACCTTGTCCGTAGCGCCCGCAAATAGACATGCCTTGAGCATATAGACTTTCTTTACTGACTTTAAATAGTTTGATAGGGACTGCAAATTAATAATCTGATACTTTCCGTCAAAATTTATTAAATCATTTAAGACTAGATTGATAAAACTAGGAGAAATAAAATTTCAACAGGAATCCTCATTATATCTTACCTAGAATGCACATGTGTATGTATATGTTGGTTATTTGTTTGAGGTTTTTCGTTTCCTCACAAGTATGCACAGTGTTTCTGTATATAACACGATTGGAACTAATTTGGGATAATTGGATGGTGAAGTTATGTCGATTTAATCTACAAATGTAACCTCATCTGCTTTTCTTTTTTACATTACACACTTGTTTTTATGAGTAATTTGCACTATTTGCAACATTCAGCTTTACGGCACCTAACACCTTTAAGAAATTTGAAAAATCTGAAAATCCAATTATCCCAAATTAGTTCCAATCGCTTTATATGTAGTAACAACCTAAATACAACATTTTTCCTCTGATTCTTCCGAGAACCACACAAGAACGAAAATAGTAGATTGTCAATTTTCATAGATTCTTATTCTTTTGCTAGCGACAACTACAAGTGGAACAAGTGGTTCGTTATTACGTTATTTGTTGATTTACTACGTTATCGGTAAATTTTTACTATGTTATCGGGTTTGATACGTTATCAGTTAGTTACTATGTTATCGGTTGTAACAGGGCGCCGCAGTGCAGCCTTCTTGGTTCACAAAAAGGAGGTATTAAAGGGTCCCAAACTTGACATAGTGAGCGTCAAACAGCGTTACAGCGCTCGATCGCGCACTTTGTATAAATCAGCAAAGTGAGCGCAAAGTAAGCCTCAAACTGAGCGTCATGGCGCCCCCAACGATAGGATGAGATCGCTGCGATCAGCTTTGTCAGATCGCGTCGCTGCAGCAGGCTTAGATTTGGCATGCAGCCAGAGACCTCGCACATTTCGCCACTTTCACGCACCGTTAATGATATGTGAGGTCGAATATTTCAGATCCCTGTCGCTATTACTTGATTGATAGTTTTGTCCACAACGCCGTACGCTTGAGCTGCCGTATGCCTATGTAAATGTATTGTTCATGACGAACCTATCATGTTGTTAAAGAACAATTCCTGTAAAAACTGGAGTTGTGAATTCAGTGATGATATTTTAGTAAACCTAAATACACGACACTTTTGCCCACTTGCTCAATCTGTCGTGATAACTACGCATAGTATCGATCGATCATCTCAGGTCGTATCGAGTCAAACTCACATCAGATTTTTATTCAGGGCCTGGCACATTGTTTCGCTGCATAGGAAACACGAATATCATCACTCTGCCACATTGTACCGGTTAAAAAAATGAATTTCTGTCTTATTGCTCAAGACTTATGCTGATAAAGTATCACATAAGTTAATAAGCTTATTACTTTTTAACATTACGTTTTAGCCCTCCTTTCTTATAGATGTTCTGAACGAACATAGTCTCATTTCCTATTGAAAGAAAAATAAAAATAAAAAATAAAAATAAAAAATAAACAATTTGCATGACATTTCGATGTTGGGACAATGTAGTTTCCGATATTGCGTATTTCTAACTTTTATAAAGAAGCTTGATCTTCTACAAGATAGAAGTAAGATTACCAGTGCAACACATCCATAAGTTCATGTCGGAAAAATAAGCCTATATGGCTTTCTTTTAGCTGTGGTTGAAAGACGATAATATCATTCGTAACTTTAACCAATCCCTCCCTTGTCCGATGTCTTCATGGTTTAACACTGTAATATAATTTGGTCTTCGCACATATCGATGAATGCCGTGACTTTATTTCCTTGCACTTTTCTAAATGTAAAAGTACGAAGTTTTGAGCTTCTGGCCTACTTCCTTGAAGAACTTGAATGCTTGCAAACTTTATAAACTATTATGCGAGAAGGCTATATTCAAACTCGCTAAATTGAAAGGTCAGTTTCGGTCACAGTCAGGCGTTTCTATCGATTAAAAAATGAACAAAATTAAAAACCCATATGTGGAGACAAATTTTCGTAACAAGTTATTTTTACTCGTTGCCCTCATTCATGATGTCGACCTTGGCCTAATACGCTAGCAAAGTTCACAGCCGCAACACGTGTTTAACCAGGTTACTATAAGTAATTGTCACCTTTGTTGTTCGCAAAATCATCGTAATCTATCAGTGATTGTCTCTTTTGTGAACATATGGTATAAATCATATCTGTTTACGAAATGTACGCGATCGTATAGTGCAATGACTTAGGTTAAAAACATGATCAGAACATAGTGATTGTCCACAGGTCATCATACATGAAGTGTGGTAGTCATGGTTTGGGAACGACAGCGGGACCGCCATGTATATGAAAAAGGACGTCCACAAAGAAAACAAAGAGTACAGAAATATAAGAAATGTTGCAGGCGTAGACAAGAAAACCCATTTACATGCACGCGGTCATTTCCTGGTTGCTTTCATTCCAATGCCTGAAACGATATAAGGTTTCGACTATGATATCTTTCGATTACGAATATATCACCTCTTGTTGCACTACAATTCAATAATTATTATTTCATATCAGACACAAATAAAAGTCATCTGTATTTTATGAAAAAACTCAAAAGTTGTATTTCGGAACCTCTTGCTCAAGTATAATTCGCTTATTTTGTCGATAGAACATGATAATGACACGAGTCGGCCCTGTATGCGATTTTGACAAGCAACAACTGAAGTATTAATGAATATATTTATTGATGGTATTTGATTGACATGTATGCGATTGCATCGATTCGTTCCGGTTCAATGATGTATACGATGCTGATGCAAGCGATCGGCGATAAGATATGGAGGCCATGCAATACGGTGAACTGTTCATTTTTTATTCGACAAGTGTTCTGTACAATGTAGTGTATTCTTGCTTTATATCCGACCACGGAGGCTGGAAATATACCTTCCATGGTTTCAAGTGGATTCTTGATCATTTGGTCTTCTGACAGTTCTGAGACCAAAGGCGAACTCGTAGTGATTGAAGTGATGTCAAAAGTTCCTAAAAAAATGTCGTATATATCATTCGAATTCTCTGCGTCGCAGAACGTGTACTCTACAGTACTCGCCGCGTCATACTCAGCACTAGCTCCACAGGTGCTTTGCATTGCGATGTGGTATTAATATAATAATAATAATTATAATTAAATATTTAATTCTTAAAAATCGCACTCCACAAACGTCTCAGTGCGCTCTACACAACTGTTTAAAAAAAATACCAAAAGACAGCTAAAAGCTTGAAAAACTACAATTACGAGTAAAATTTAGTAAAAAGGTGAGTCTTTAAAAAGCGTTTAAAGGATGCAATATTTCTGGCACAACGGATTTCCGCAGGCAGTGCATTCCACAGCAAAGGAGCACATACCAAAAATAGCTCTCTGACCGTAGGAATTGTTTAATAGCCGCGTGGAGGAGTCACACGCAATATATCAGAAGATCGTAGATCTCTTGTCGGTACATACAGGTCAATGAAATCAGTCAGAACAGAGGTGCATCACATCTGACAATCTTTAAAGTAGTTAGTAAAATTTTGAAATGTATACGAGCTTTCACAGGTAGCCGGTGTAAGTTAAAAAAAACAGGAGTAATGTGGTCATATTTGCGTGTACCTGTGACGAGACGAGCTGCTGAATTCTGAACAGACAGCAGACGGTTCAGTTGGTCATTTGAAATGCCATAGAACAGACTGTTGCAATAGTCAAGTCTGCAGGTAACGAATGCTTGGATGAGTTTCTCTGTAGTGTAATTTACGAATTTTACTTATTCTTGACAAAGAGAAATATACGTTCCTACATAGCTGACTGATATGGTCACACATAAAGCCATCCCTGTTGAGAATAATACTTAGATTCCGAACGAAAGGAGAGGGAGTGATGTTAAGGTTACCAATCCTGAGGCTATTCATCGTTTTTTTTTATCTGCAATAAACCTGACTTCATCAGGTTTATTGCAGATAATGTACATCTGTGCATCATCAGCGTACATCATGCAGTCAAGATCATGGCCGTCTATAATATCCTCCAGTGGTGCTGTGTAGAGCGTGAATAAAATCGCCCGGGAAATGATCCCTGTGGAACGCCACATTTCACTTACAAATGGGGAGATAACACAGTTCCAACCTTGACACGATGACTGCGTTCGGCAAGATATGATCGAAACCACGAAAGTACTGTACCAGTGATGCCAAGTCTAGATCGGAGGCGATGTAATAAAATATCATGGTCGATCGTGTCAAATGCGGCGGACAGATCAAGCGTAATGAGAAAAACATCCTTCTTTTGATTCAGGGCAAGCATAGGCCTAATGTCGTTATGGACGCATAGTACGGCAGTCTCAGTGCTATGGTTAGCACGATATGCACTCTGACATCTTGTGAAAAGCTGAAATCTGTTGAGATAATAATATAACCGTTGGGCAACTATTCACTTAAGAACTTTAGATAGAAAAGGTAAGTTGGACACTGGTCTGTAGTTCTTCAAGATATTCTGGTCAAGATATGATTTTTTCAACAATGGCCGGATTATAGCAGATTTAAAGTGACTTGGAACGATGCAAGATGAAAGTGATGCGTTGAAAAGTTGAGTGAGAAATGAACGAACTTGAACGAACTTCGATGGCAACACGTCAAGGTTACATGATTTTCTGGACGACTGCTTTGTTAGTGTCGTCAACTAATACTGCAGCAAAATCGGTGAAGTTATGACTCGGTAACATATCGTTCTTCCAGACATTAGAGCATTCACAACGGCCTTCCCGAAGTTTGGAAACCTTTGACTCAAAGAAGTTCAGGAATTTTGATGGCATATCCTTCAGAGGTATATTAAATAGTAACCTATTTGCATTAGTTGCCTTTACACTTGACAGCTGAGCAACAATATCAAATAGTCTCTTGTTGTCAGCTTCCTGGATAGGGTCCGGTGATAAGCCGATTTCAGAGCGTCGCAGTGGTGGACGTATTCGAACCTTTTCGACAGAAAAAGTTGGCGATCGATCTCGAGTTTGACATTCGCCACTTATTCTCCAACTGACGTACATTCTTCCTCAACAGCAACAGTCCTTCACAAAACCATGGTGCCCGTACTTCATCAATGATCAGCTTTTCAGTCATAGGCGCGACAACGTCGAGTGCTTCGGAGACAGCATTGTAAAAGAAGCGGGACAAACGCTCGGCATCATTATGACACGGATATCTGGCAAAAACAAGGGTAAGTATGTTTCTCAAGTCAGCGTTGATTGCGCTGAAGTCACGCCGTGATATCTTGATCGTGTTATTGGGTGGCCGCTGAACGTTTAGTCCAAAACGCATGTCTTACTTTCACATTACTGTACAATGAACACTGTACACGCCAGTTACAAGCTTTTTCTTTGCCAGCTTTAAATTTCAAATATTTTTGTCTCCCGTACTCGGTTTGACGCTCACTTTGTCATTTTCAGCTCACGTTCTCACACACGTGAGCTAATGTCCCAGCGATATGTGTGCTTGTGTCTCTGTGTCTGTCTGTGTGTCTGTCTGTCCGTCTGTCTGTGGGCTCGATATCTCAAAAACGGCTTATCAGATCAGAATCAAATCGGGTACATAGATTCAGTTTACAAATAGCAAAAACTAATTAGTTTCTGGTGGGTATGCCTTGCTTACTTTTTGCTCCTTTGCATACTTAATGATTTAAGAAAAAAACTGATATACATTGAGAACAACTGCACATATTTTGATGAGAATTGCTAAAAATGTTGATCATACCAAGATATGTAAGCCATGAAAGACATTTGTTAATTTGCATATTTAATAAACTTTCCTAACTAGGGATATATATCTGAATTCACTCGATCAAAATTGACGAAACTTGGCATGTATGTTGAAGATACAACTTTATAACAGTATTAAAATCACTAAGCATTTTTACATCAGCCAGTGAATGCTTTATTTCCGCAGATGCTTCACAGTATATACAATAAGAAAAATGAAAAGAAAAGGTGTCATACTGAAGTTGTACAAAGTCAAAAAAGAAAGAACATTGCAGTACTGTACAATCTGGTGGGGACCATGAAATTAGTCTTATGGGACTAGTCGAGTTCGTGGTCCCTGAGTATACTAATAATTATTCAGTACAAGCTTAAGAGAGATGAAAGATAGCAACAAACACAGCTTTAATGCAGTGTTTCAATGGGGACTTGGAAACTTGTCTACTTGACAATTGTTTGACATAGCCACCAAATTTGATAAAATCTGCCGCAGACACTGTTCTGACTGATAACTGATTGTGTTGTGAAGCATTTAGTAATATGAAGTTAATAAAGGGTTCATTTGCATATTTCAGGAACTTTGTAACTAGTGATATAACTCTGAATTATGGCACCAAAGTTTATGAAATCTGCTTCAGATATTGACCTGATAAATATCTAATTGTCACATGAAGCACCGAGCAGTGTAAAGATAATTAAGGGTTTATTTGCATATTTAATGATTTGTAATTAGTGATATCTCAAGGTAATAAACAGCTCATTTGCATGTTAAATGAAGTTTTGTAAGTTGTGATTTAACTCCGAGAGTTCTGTACGAAAGTTGATGAAACTTGCTACATATAATGATCTGACAGATATCTGATTTTTCTATAGAGCGTACTACTATGTAATGAACCTGTTGTAAACCACGTGAGCACATTCAGTTCACATCTGATTTCAAAAATATCGAAGTAGCTGACGATAAAACAACTTGAGAGCAACACATATAATATGGAAACGGACAATAACAATGATAACACTAATTCTCAATGGAAAATCCTGATGGATTCAAATGATAACACAACAGACAGCGTGAAATCCTAGTCACAACATGTATTACGTGATAGAATGTGGTTTTCAGGTGAACTGAAGGCTACTCGATCTTGAAACACCATCAGAGAAGTTTTATTTACTAAGTTTGTCGATGCTCGAAAGAATAGATGGTTGACAGAGTGCAGGTCAAAAGTCACAAGTCATGCCGATATGAAAGTTAAAGAAATATATCTATGGTAACATTAATAATATGACACAAAACATGTTACCTTAATTTACTGTTATAAGCTTTAATTAACTCGTTCCAGTACACCATATAGCCCGACAGAATTAGTGACCAAATAAGATGTCAAAGTGTTGTGTTGTAATTCGCTTATCGTTTTAGTCAATATTATGTGGATATGAGAGAGAGAGAGAGAGAGAGAGAGAGAGAGAGAGAGAGAGAGAGAGAGAGAGAGAGAGAGAGACTCTAGTGGAGGGGGAGTGGAGACTAAGTAGGGCAAAAGAGACAGACATGTAAGCGAAAGACGGTGACAATGAGTGACTGATCGAAAGAGAGAATGGTCACAAATTGAGGTAGATCTAGAGGAAGAGAGAGTCAAACAGTCACAGTGAAAGGAGTGGAACCAAAAAGAGACTGACCAGTACATACTGTCAGAGAAACCTATAGACGCCGTCGCAGTATAATGCTGAATACTTATTTTGAGGAAACTGCATGCATATTTTGTGCTATTGGCACATAAGTCTCCAGCAACTGTCGAAATATTGTCCAGTTGTACTGTTATGCAAACATCATGAATACGCAAGGTTGTCAACTGTGGGCTCAATTTAAGACAGCGTGGAGTTGTCCGCTGTGCAATTGGAAATAGATGACACTGCCTTTGAAAACAAATCACAGCTAGATACAGGATGTCCCTGTAAGCACGGTAGTGGGTCATGACCTTTCTCCACAAGTACCATTAACACCCTTTTCATGGCACCCAATGCTTCACATTTCATTTGGTCTGTGAATGCTTCATACGGAGCTTCGACATCACCAGTTTTTCGGTGAAAATTACCTTCCGTATTGTGCTTCACACATATTTCCCGCTCTTTGCTGATGGTCATGTTCAGGAACTTGACTATGCGCCGTACTTCTTCCAGGGTATGCTCTTTTAAGTTTTCGTAGTGAACAACCAAGGATGGCACTTGCAACTCAACGAAATCGTTAACAATGGTTTCTAAACGCTCGAACCAAACTTGGCGATTCCAGCCTGAAACATATAGAAAAGTAATATGTAATGCCTATGAGACGGCTGGGAGTCAAAAGATGCCACTGATTCCAAAATACAAAATGAATTGAGTAACAAAAGATTCCAGTTGACAGACTCACACATTTGAATATTATTCCCGGAAAGATGAATCAATTACCTTTGTCGAATCGTAGGGATGTATCCCATGATGCAGCTTTAGTATGGCTAGAGGTAAGTTTCCGGTTTCTTTCCGCGATTGTTGAGTCGATTGGATTGCGAATTATCAAAATTGCTGCTTTGCAAATTGAAGACAAACGCGTCACACTGTGCGCTTTTACCGTTAATGTGGTGCCTGCCATGTAGTCCTCCAACTCACCGAGAAACCCTTAACAATAAAAAGAAAAGCAATACTATAATATAGTATTTTAATATTATCAACATTTCTTAAATATCTGAAGCGCGTATTCTGCAATGAGGTATTCAAAAGCGCTGTAGACGACAGTTAAACGTTCAACGGTTATAGGAAGTACAATAAAATCAGAGCCATCTACAAAAATTTAAAAAGTACGAAGACTAAAACAAGAAGTCATTACAATCGATAATATTCCTCAAAATATGTGTTTAGCTTTCGCTTGAATTGCTCAAAATTATGTAAAAATAAAGAATTAAAACAACCACATAACTTGGTCATCCATTGATGCGTGCAGTTCACACACGCTTTGTCAGATCTAGACAGGTGTAGGTTTTTAGCTCACGTGTGTAAACACGTGGGCTATTGTCATAGCGATGTCTGTCTGTCTGTCCGTGTGTGTGTGTGTGTGTGTGTGTTAGTGTGTGTGTGTGTGTGTGTGTCTGTCTGTCTGTTTACACGATAACTCAAAAACGCCTGAACAGATTCAAGTCAGATTTGGTACACAGGTACCATATGCTACTTGCAAGAACTGATTAGATTTTGGTTAGTGTGGCTTGCATATTAATGAAGTTATGCAATATCGTTTTTTTCCGTACAATGGTTTCCCTATGGAGACGGTAATGACAGTGTAGACATATATCAAGAAATACTGCACAGAATTTCATGAAACTTTTCACAGATGACAATCTCAGAACATTATGATGATACTGTGAGTGTCATGTCAATCGCCTTCTCATTTGCATATTTAATGAACTTTTGTTATTAGTGAGATAACTCTGAAATTCCTGCACCAAACTTAATGATAATTGCAACAAATATTGATCTGATATAAATCTAATTATACTTTGAAGCATTGGACAGTGTCAAGTTAATAAATAGGTCATTTGCATATTTTATGAAGTTTTGTAATTAGTCATATAACTTCGATATAACTTCACAAAATGTAATGAAATCTGCTGCAGATACTGATCCGACTGATATCTAACTGTAGTGTAAAGCATTCAGTAGTGTGAAATTAATTAAGGGTTCATTTGCATATTTAATGAACTTTGTAATTAGGTATATAACTCTGAAATTACGGCACCCAAGTCTTTGAAATTGGGTACAGATATTGTTTTGATAAATATCGAATTGTACTGAGAAGCATTTGGCAGTGTCAAGTTAACAAATAGGTCATTTGCATATTTTATGAAGTTTTGTAATTAGTGATATAACTCAAAATAACTGCACCAAATGTTATAAAATCTGCTGCAGATACTGATCCGATAGATATCTAATTGTGGTGTAGAGCATTTACTTGTGTGAAGTTAATTAAGGGTTTATTTGCATATTTAATGAACTTTGTAATTAGTGATATTACTCCAAAATTACAGCGTTAAATTTGATGAAACTTGCTACAGATGTTGATCTGATAAATATCCAATTGCACTGAGAAGCATTGAACAGTGTCAAGTTAATAATTAGCTCATTTGCATATTTCATGAAGTTTTATAAGTAGTCATATAACTCCGAAATAACTGCATCAAATGTGATGAAAACTGCTGCATATACTGATCTGACAGATATCTAACTGTGTTGTAAAGCATTAAGTAGTGTAAAGTTAATTAAGGGTTCATTTGCATATTTAATGAACTTTGTAATTAGGTATATAACTCTGAAATTACGGCACCCAAGTCTTTGAAATTGGGTACAGATATTGTTTTGATAAATATCGAATTGTACTGAGAAGCATTTGGCAGTGTCAAGTTAACAAATAGGTCATTTGCATATTTTATGAAGTTTTGTAATTAGTGATATAACTCCAAAATAACTGCACCAAATATTATGAAATCTGCTGCAGATACTGATCCGACAGATATCTAATTGTGGTGTAGAGCATTTACTTGTGTGAAGTTAATTAAGGGTTTATTTGCATATTTAATGAACTTTGTAATTAGTGATATTACTCCAAAATTACAGCGTTAAATTTGATGAAACTTGCTACAGATGTTGATCTGATAAATATCCAATTGTACTGAGAAGCATTGAACATTGTCAAGTTAATAATTAGCTCATTTGCATATTTCATGAAGTTTTATAAGTAGTCATATAACTCCGAAATAACTGCATCAAATGTGATGAAAATTGCTGCATATACTGATCTGACAGATATCTAACTGTGTTGTAAAGCATTTAGTAGTGTAAAGTTAATTAAGGGTTCATTTGCATATTAATAAACTTTGTAATTAGGTATATAACTCTGAAATTACGGCACCAAATTTTGTGAAACGTGCTACAGATATTGATTTGATAAATATTTAATTGTGCTATGAATCATTGAACAGTTTCAAGTTAATATAGGGATTATTTGCATATTTAATGAACTTTGTAATTAGTGACATTACTCTAAAATTACTGCATTAAATTAAATAAAACGTGCTACAAATGTTGATCTGATGGATATCTAATTGTCCCATGAAGCATTGAGCAGTGTCAAGTTAATTAATAACTCATTTGCATATTAAATAAAGTTTTGTAATTAGTAATTAAAATCTGAGAGTACTGTGCGATGTTGAAAAAACCTGCTTCATTTAGTGATAACATATATCTTATTGTTCTGTGAAGCGTACTACTATTAATGAACCTGTTGTAAAACACGTGAGCATATTCAGTTCATATCTGGTTTATTATGTCAAAAATCTTGACAAAAATGGCAATCTTTGTATAAAGCATTTTGCATAATCACCACGATACTTTCGGAAAACCTATTGTGTTCAATAAAGAGTCTTGCATAATTAAAACAAGCGCACGGGAAATGCAAATTCTGTATTTGGGGAGTAGGCTGTATTTTGATTACGTTCCAAAAAATTGCAATATCTCCCTATACTCGTTTTTATGTATCGCAAATATCGCGCTGTATTTCTCAAGTTGAAATGCACCAGGCCAGACCGGCACCGACGCTGCACCAGCATTCTTTTGGCGTACATGTGGTTCAGTGTACGTGTAAAAAATCGTAACAATAAATCATTTTGGATGTACTTTTTCGATTCGATTCATTCTGTTGGTTGCGTCATTGTCGAGTTGGCGTTGAACAAAGATTGGTTTTAGACGGGGTAGCGTATGCGTGATTTCATAGCGACGTAATTATCTATTGCAGGTATGCTGTTACAAAATGAGGCTTTAGTGGAATTTTTCGCACTTCCACATTTTTCGTTTGGAAAGTGGGGGGTGTTGTTGAGGCCCAGCGCAAGTAGTTTACCGGGCGCAGGGCGCCTAAGGGATGCATTGTGCCATTATCATAGTTGCCATAGCAACTGTATTTCCCATCAATCTCGAGCTTAAAACCTTTAGTCTAAAATGGCAATTTGTGCATCTATTTATTGACTTAAACACTTCTTAATTTGTGGGCTGTCGTCTGCAAGTTGAATCCCGGCATTCTTTGCGTGTGTTCTCATTTATACATGTATGCACGACAGTTTTCTCTCTTTTTGTATTCACAGTACACAAATGCAGCCTCGAACACCTTGCCTATGGAATCCAGGGTTAGGTTAAGACCCACTTTGTATTGTACATCCATGCCAATATCGCTCTATTCTGTCGACGTAAAATATCAGCCGTGATATTTCACGGAAAACGTCAAGATATGCATGATAAACGTCATCAGTTTTGGAGCATTCATTTTCAAGTTGACAGTAAACAAAGTAAATAAACAACTTGCCTGCCGCTCTCCACCTAGATGCACTGTTGCCGAAAGATAAGTTTAAAGGGCCTCGGGTAGCTGAACACGGGAATAATAGGTTGAACCTTGTAATGTTATTCCGTGATTGTTCCATTTAAGTTCTAGTAATTTTTTGGACAAGCTCTTGCAATTATTCTACCATTCGCGCGCCACAGACGTCTACTGCCGAACAGGTAATGAGCGTTTGGCGTAAAAGTGATGCGCAACTCAGTGCAACACAGACAAATAGAATGACAAACTAGCAACGGGTATTGTTCAAAGTGTGAAGCGGTTAGGTAAACCCTCCATGTACGCCTTGCCTAAGGTAGCTCTCGACTCTCTTTTCCGGAGAGTGCCGACCATGTACTCATCGGTAGTTTCCGGATTTTCGCTAATTTTTAAGTGAAATATGTTCGGCAAAGTTCGTGTTGCTGTTATTGTGTGGTGCTGAGCGGAATTGGCGTGCTGGCGAAAACGGGAAAGATTTGACCTTAGGGGAGATTAGTTTTATCATTATAAAAATTCCTTCATAATGAATGTGTTTGAAGCAAACTTGAAAGTTTTTTATCGATACTGTCAGATTTTACTCAATGGTTAGCGGTCAGTCATATCGTCTTTTACAAGTTCGTCATGGGAAGAAGTGTTTATGAAACTGCTGGCGTGTTATGTTTTGATTGGCGTGAAGCAGTGTTTCTACCCTGAGAGCACATAAAGTAAGTTTGGTTGCTACGCGACAGGCAGCACGATGACTTCTTGTCCTACTTTTCGCATAATCTCGTGTAATTATCAACCACGAACAAAGTCTCCAAAAAGCTACACCTGTGAAACTCATTTTAATAGGAAAAGGCCATAGTTTATCGATACGACCGTAAAACAAAAGGCGTGCCGCGTTGCTAGTCTGTCTTTCTATTTATCTGTGGTGCAAATGGCCTCCGCTCTTCCCTGTGTATGATAATCGAGCACCATTGCAATTGGGATAGATTTAAAACAGAGGAAGTTTTTGATCTGTAACGGATTTGAAAAATATATGCCGCCATAAATAATTCTTCCCGTGCGACTGCTTTGAGTTCCTGTATCCTTTCTGATAATGTTAATTGAGATATGGAGGATAAGTCGCGCGATGATAAGAAAGAGAAATGCCCGGCCACGGTTATTTTACGCTACTCAAAACACTGAAGGAAGCTTCTGTTTACACAAATATTTCTATACTCATGCGCCAGGCGAAATACAAGTAAAGCCTTAAAATTTAAGGTTTTTCCTATCATTTGTAAAATAATAGAGTGAATACATAATAAGTCGGTTATTTACGCAATAATGTATCCCCTCCCGGCCGATAAATGACGAAAGAAAACTTTGCACGACATAAGGACGAGGCGTAGCCGGGTACACCATGCGGTGCAAAGTATGTTTGAGTCCATTATGGGACTGAAGGGGGAACATTATTGCTATTATTTTACAGTTTTCGCAATGTAAGTGAATTTTAAAAGTAGAAATTGCGAGAATATAGCGAGAAACCGACACTTTCTGTCTGTTTGCGAAAATACTGCAAGATTTCATTTTTTCTGGTAGTCTGCGAGAATCAGATATTCTTGCATTCTATCTGTGAACAACAGAATTCTCGCCATCTAACCGACAGAATCAGTAATTCTCGCAACTATCTACGAGAAACAGAATACTCGTATATCAATCTTTGAGAATTTTGTTTTTCTCGCAATCAATCTGCGAGAAATAGAACTCAACCTGATTTGAAGAATTTTTTGACCAAATGTCAGGGTTAATGCAATAAGTGTAACATTACAGAGATCTTCTCAATTTGAGAATATCTTCACTTCACTACCTTGAGATTATTTATCAGAATTGAATTAGTAGTATTGACAAAACTATATCATAATTAAGCAATAAAGTGATTCATTGCTATTATATCATAACAGTATATTGAAATTCTGGCGTTGAACATCACAAACGGAGTTTTGCTCAAGCTGAGAGCTGGCGTGTGTGCCAGCCTTGGTATATCGCCCAATATAGCACGGTTCTTTTCGCGTCTCGACCAATCAGATCGCTGTATTTGCACCATCAATATACTGGTATGATATAATACCCAGTATCGCCATGCTGAGTTTCTTTGCGTCGAATTAGCATTCGTGTATTTTATACCACGTCGGCAGACACGAGACGAATGATACGACACAGGAACAGGTGATTTCATCAAGGGGGTAATAGCCCTATCGCGGAATTATCACGTTAATGTGTTCGACATCTAGCCTGCATCTATCGATGTTAAGGAGGGAGAAGATATATAGAGTGATGCACTTAATGAGTATTAAGTTTGAATTAGTGATATTGCCAATAACACTTTCATTGGCTACCGATGGCCTCCTCGCGCTTTAGGCTTAATCTTTAATAATCACTTTCTTGCTGATTTCTGCACTTTCTTGCTCACCTTCTTTCTCATCCCTCCGGGCCCACTGTGCCATTTGTGAGCTTATTAACATAATTAGGAGATATAATCAATGCAAATAGCTAGGTAGTATGAGTGTGAAAGAAGAAAAGAGTGAAAATTGACATCCCGTGTCAAGAGAATGAGTAAAATTCTGAATGATTATTCAAGTTATGAGAATAGGCGTCTTGCAAAGGCTGCGTCCTTTAACTCCTCATAGTGTCCTTAATTTAGTTTACAATGCCACTTTTCTTTCTGTATTCGATTATTGCTGTACTGTATGGGGAAACACCGCAAAGAGTAATTTACAAAGAATTTACAGGCTACAAAAGAGATGGCGCTATTGTTGCTCGTAAATTACGTATGTTTTTAGCAGGATTACTGTATCAGGTGGTGCTTGCAAAACAAACGAGAGCTTTACATGTTGTGATTCCGTAAGAGATCGAAAATGCAACTGGCTCCCTAGTATAGATGTGGGCCTCTTAGTGCATCAAAATAGTGAGGCGCAATTGCATGGAGACTATATATAATAGCAATGAGGGTAGAATGCGAAGTGAAACATTTAAAATAGAACGGAAGAGAAAAATACAGAGAAGTGATTTGTAGGCGAAATGATAATGGCATGATTCAAGTCACTTACCACCTTCGTAAAGTTTCCTATCGGAGAATTTGGAGCCGGTGTAAAACCCAGTGGCTTGTTCTATGAGATGTCGGATCCATGTATTGCCTGAACCTGGTAGACTTGCTAGCATTATTAACGGGAATGTATTAGGAGCGGCGAACCGAACGGAACAGTTAGTCGTACTCGAGTTTTGGTTTGCTGAGAGAAGACAAGGCAACATTTGAAGCAGGTTAGCGAACAAAATGCAGCTGTATTCTTTCCCAATTTCAGTTTGTCGTAACAAAACGTCATATGCAAAATGCAAAAATGAAGTTCTATAAATTATGTTTTCACGTTCCGATCGTGGCCCCTCATCTGAAGAACGTTGAATTCTGAATGCCAGATCGACCTAAACACAAATTAAGGCCTTCATACAAAAAAGAACTTCAAATGAAGCTGAGAAGATTTTAGTAGAATATATAGAAGGGGGCTAGAAAAAAACACATTATGATTAATATACGAGCAAAAAGATATTACAGTTAGCGAAAACTTAAGTGGCCAACGGTATAAAAGGTTTCCGTGAGACCAACGTTTGTGTAATGAGTTTCAGTAGACATATCGGTATACTTCATTCTTTTGATAAAATTGCAAGATAAATCAGCAAATCATGACTGATTTCACTTGTCGCACAGGAATATGTTGCTATAGCATATCAATTAGCCTAGAAGGGATATTACCTTGGCGATTTTTGTAAATCTTTTCTCGAAAAGATTTAACCGTGACGGAGTCTAGACTGTTTGCCGTCTGTTCATTTTCCTTCCTCAAATTTACGTTGAACTTGGACCATCCGACAAACACAAGAAGTAGGGCTACACCAAGTGGCACAATCACTTTTCTTCTGACCATTTCAACGAGGTTTATTTAACGAATATGGAAGTTTCGTGTCGTGACGTGCCGAACGCATGCCCAGAACTTGTCAGGATAAAAGCTTAGCGGCGCATGCGTATGTGGTATTTTCTTCAACTGGTTCTAATGATGATAAAACATCTCGCTGATTGTTCATATGTTAAGCTGCATTAAATTTGTTGCACTGTGGATCATATTTTAGTACAAGACTGGTTTTGCAATTTTATTTTATTTACGTATGCTTAGCTTTGATGAGGCTGGGAATAAGTCTACTCACTTTTTAATCGGGAAAACATGCGTGATTTGTAGTTTTGTCATAATTAAGGGAACACGGAAACGAGGAAATGCTACAACCTGTATATAAAATTTCAAAGTCATAAAAGAAAGGCATTTTCGTAAAGAGCATTTTATCTAAAGAGTTCGGACCGGCGATTTTTCTAAAGAACATTTTTCAGCAAAGGAGTGTGCTGAAGTATACAATGATGCTGATTACGTCATCAACTTTACAAATTTCAATAGTATGGTGTCTTACTAGCACTATTAGCCTGAAAAAAAATAACAGGCAGGCATTTTACACGCCACTACAAATTAGTTAGGGCAATGTTAAGTGACTACTATTGATCGTCTGTTTATTTTGTAGCCTACTACACTGAACACTTTAGGCGGCCATTCACTATGTTTAAAGGCCCTTTCTCTCTTTCGGTCGTCTCATCATGAAAAAATTTCACCCCTCAGGGCTCCCTGCTCTTTCGTGGTTATATCTTATTCAGGATAAAATGCTGAATGCGATTGGCCTACCGATATCGAAATTATATATTATGTATTCTACAGTAACTAAAGACGTTTTGCTGACACAGCCGTTGTCAGATATAGAGATTTCTGCGTAGATTCCAAAATGGAGGTATACAATTGTACCCTGCTATCTGATCCTCACGGGGAAGGGAAATTAACGTAACTTACTCGGCGGTGGGGATCGCACATTCTCGCCGACAAATGGTGAGTATATGTTCTGTCTCACTGAGCATGGTGAGAATTTCAAGTCTAACTATTTCTCCTTCGACGGCGGTGAGAATAGTAAGAGATTCTAAGCATTTGAGGTAGAGCGACACTTTATCACTCTAGTCTCGCAAGGTTTCCGCATACTACTTGCGTGTCGCCCTTTGTTTTGATTGGTATCACTGGAATTCAATTTTGAATTTTTAACATCTAAACAAGTACAGGCAAGACCGGCTGTTGTTTGTTGGCTTTCATTTATCTAGTCACCGTCGAGAAACTACTTTTTATCCCCAGGCCATATAAAAAAATTCTTTCTTTGCCGTACTTGGATTTTGAAAAACCTACCAGCCAGCCAGCAAAAAACGAAACAAACAGAGGAAAACCACACAAAATAGATCAATCATACAAACTTTGACTTTCCATTGGAATACAAAGGACAAGAGAGAAAAGTACAACAGACAGTACAGGAGGAAAGAATGATGGTGCAGGAGGACAGAATGACGAAATAGAAGTCCAAGGCATTTTGGACAGAGAAGCGTATCTCCGGCGATGGCACCTGTCGAGCTTGTCTACCGAGAAAAGAAGTACCAACGAGCTCTGAACATCTCGTATATTCCTTTTAAGATTCCCAGTATCTCTCAGCAAGCCAAGGCGAGCCCATGAGTAAAAGCAGGCCAAGACGATATAACGAGATAAACAACAATAGGAAAACAAATAATAATAGTTGTTTTTACAACCGAAACATCTTGGTAAACGTTGAAACTACTGTCATACAATTACAATTTTGTAGTAAAAAGAGTGGGTAGCTGAATAAATCATTACAGCCTTGAGTGTAAACCCTCATTTTTAAGTGTCCAAATTGTCAAATAATACAAGTCCTGAGCACAGTTCCTGTTGAGTTAAATGTTCAATTAGCTGTAATTTTTGGCTTTTTATTCTGAATTCTTATTTCTGTGTATCAACTTCTTTTTTAGCCTACTTCCAATAGCGCTGATCGGGATGTCAGATTTGTTACTAAATATAGCTGCAGGCGCGACATCGGACACCGCTGCTTGAAATTCGGACAAATTTTGTTGTTGCATGCGCTATTGTTGCTGCAGCTTGAAGTCTGAGCCATAAATTCATATGAATTAGTGTGACTTTTAGTATGCATTGTAACATGACAGGTTTTATTTTCATCATTGCGGAAAATGCGGACAAATATTTATTTTTGCATATTAATGTAAGAAAACTGACGTTAAGTGGTCAGCGCTATAGCTTACTAAAGTGCAAAATATTCTGCTTGTCAAGACAGGGAAGACCCAATAACCATTGCTGTTTTTAGAACCTGAATTCTAATCCGGACTTCTAAAATGACCCAATTGTTTGGTAGCAGGAAAATGTTCGAAGTAAGGGCAACTTCAACTGCGTACGAACTATTGGGAGCATTCAACAACGAAGTTCACATTTCATTGTACCTGCTTGCCCCGGTGTAGATCCAATATGCATAGATCCAATATCGTGATCAATCGCGGATCGCGGAAAAGTTGATGAAAATTCAGTTCCGTTTCATTTAAAGCCAAACCAGTCAAAAATCCTACCCACACGCGGACTGCAAAATTAGAATTTATTTTACGGCCCCGTGCTATAAAACTAATCAGCACGATATTCGCGGAGTGCTCATTCGAACGAAATTACACCTCTTGTTAACGAAAATTCCAGTCCAGCTGGTGCCATTCAATCGACAACCCATTGTTTGTGATGTTTTGTTTGACTGTCATCTGTCCTGAATACACAATATGCCCAATTTATCCAGCCAGTGCATTCTGGTAATATGCAATGGACTATTTTCTAACTTTAGCGATCAGCGGAGCAAGAAGAAGTATTTTCCGTATAGTTCGTCAGAGCAAGCCACAATGTAATCCTCATCCCTCGTCGGACTTATTTCGAATGCTCTGCTTATACACAAAACAGAGACTATGCAAAAGTGAACTCAATTAGGCAACATAAAAAATGATAATATGTTTCCAGTAAAATGCCTCCGAAAATTTGGCTAGGCTTTCTTTCTTTTCTATTTTGAAAATGCGAAAAAAAAACGTGTAGAGTCGGCGGTTAATTCTATGGTAGGTCGGGTTACCGGAAACACACATATTTATTAAAGGTGTCCTTCTGTCTACTAGAAGGTGTCTAAAGTTACCGGATAGTATTAAAGGGCGCTTGACAAGTTGTGCTATTGCTACACCTTTAAATAGAAGCATTACAAGTCAACATTTACATCAGGGGAATTATAGGCACAACTTTTTATTTCCACAACTTTTATTATATTTTCATTAGTTTTAGTGGAGAAAACGCGGATTTTGTCACGTTCTGCTTCCCAAAGTATATTAATTCACTGAGTAATATACCTTTTCCCGGTTATTCCACAATGCATCGCTGTTGTTGTATCAAACATCGTGTACACACTGAAAACAACAAAAGCATATTGATTTTGTCTTGTACGACGGTTTGCTATATAAGAATGGCACAAATTTGCAATGCCAAAATATGTATGGTACCTTTTTTCATCCATTGGCGACGAAAATAGGTCAGGGTGTAACCTGATATAGTGTTCCATTAGTACCGTACCCTGGTTTTACCCTATAGCTAAAAATTTCTATGAGTAAAGAAGGCTTTGTATACCCTAGCGCGCAATGCATCATAAAACCGGTAAAATAATTATAGCCTTACAAACATGGCAGGTGTACATGTTGTCTTTGAAAAAATGAATTCCAGTCACCAGTCAAGACTGCTACCCATGTATCTCAGAACAGCATCGGACATTGAATTTAAATATTGTGTGTTGATCGAAATCATTCTGATATAATTATGTAGGTAGAACAATTAATTATGTTTCATTTACAGAACTAAATGATCGAAGACACACACAAGGCAACAGCTTGATTAAACGAACAATGCACATTTTACCTTCGCAGAACTCGGATAATTAGCGGCAATAAATAACCTCCTAGATTTTGTATATGAAGGGAGAATTGTTATGCAATTTACTCCCACATACAGATGTATTCACGAACACCTCTGGGCCGAGAGAATTGGCCGGGATGAATATGAAAATGTAAAGGGTATGTTGGGGCAATTGAAGGGATTCGGGGACTCAAAGGCGGGACTGGAAACAAAACTGTCTCTGATTGATATGAAATATGTGTTGGGCTATCTATTTAAGCTATAATTTTTGGCTAATTTTTTGGTGGTTTTGCTTTGTTTATCCACTGCAGTTTCTTGTTCTACTCCCTGGAGCGTTTTAAAAGTCCAGTACAGCCATGTACAGTCAGCATTGTTATGGAATTCAAGTCCAGACTATAAAATACCTGTTGAATGTGTCCTGCCTTTATTCTTGACCGAAATAAATGCACTTATCATAATAGAATCTTACCTCTGTCTAAAATAAGCAAAATTTAGAAAACAAAGTTGGCACAATTTAATGAATATATTTTTTCTTCTCTCTTTGGCAGCTTCTGTTTCGATACAACTATATTACATCGTCGTTTCTACCAAGGTGTTTAGTGTCAGCCGTTGCTACAATGATGTCGTTTATGGCAGCATTGTATTTCCCTGTCACATTGTCTGTTACAGATAGCAGACAATTTGCATCGCTGAATAAAATGAACGGAGAAAGTGATAGCACTAGAATGATAAATTCCTCGCATTGAAAATGATCAATATGACACTGCTAAGACTACACCGCTAGTATAATCTACTATCAATAAAATCAATTAATCTAAGTCTATTCTTTTCTTTGTATCATCACACAAACTTTCACGTTCGGAGACTAATAGGGTTACAACAAGGCCAATAGCTTGATCTCTTTATTTGAAATATGTCATCATTATCATGTGATTATTTGGTTATTCGGTCGTTTTATTTCGCCTCATCATTCAGAATTGATATCAATATTTGAACTTTGTGTCATAATTCAATACATGGATTACACCACGATTTTATGATTTGGTATTTACTCGTTATTATCCCATAATTCACGGTACACGCTACCTCACTGCTAAGTTGTTAAATAATGACGTCATCGTATAAACGATCTGTTACAGCTAATAGCAGTAAACCACACTGCAATGTAAACGGTACCTTCTTTGAGGTACCCTGCTCAATGCAACATTGACATGCCTGTAACTGTATTTCGAAATTATCTCTCCCTCTTCTAGATTTTGTAAATGAAGGGGATATATTGGATCCAATTTACTCCCCAATACAGATGAATTCACAAACATCTCTTGGCCGAGAGAATTGAGGAGGGGGGAGACTTGAAAATATAAAGGGTATGTTTGCGCACTTGAAGGGATTTTGGGACTTAATGGCGGGACTGGAAAACAAAACTGTCTCTGATTGATATGAAATATGTGTTGGATTGTCAATTTTAAGCTAAAACGTTTGGCTAATTTTTGGGCGATTTTGTTTAAAGAGATGTGAACGTCCAGCACAGTCATATGTATAATCAGCATTGTTATTTAATTCAAGTCCAGACTAGAATTCATTAATTTTGTCATCGATAATAAAAAATGATTATGGTCTTTACACATGCATATACAGAGCATTTGCTAAATACAATTTTGCTATTATAGCATGCTGTCGGGAGTAGAACAAGAAACTGCAGTCGAAACGTAGACAGAACATACATGATTGGCCAAAAGGTACAGCGAATGTTTATGCAAATATGTTAATTGCGTTTTAATTATACAAGTATGTTATTTCCGGACAGGCGAGTGAAGTCATCCTGTTTTCAAACCTTTCTTATGTTCTCGCAAAAGGGATAATAGCTGTATGTTTACGTTCATATAAAGCTTGGCTTGTACTTTTACAGAGAGCACAACTGTTTTATCCAGAAACTACTTACATATATACATACTTACATATCAGAGCTATAGCAAGTTTTGTCAAGGAAAATATTTATTGGTTAACCTGTACAGTACCATGAGAATAAAATGAATGAATCTTTATTCAACCAGATTAAATACAATGTTGAACATAAACCAAAGTATTACAAACTTACAATTCGAAAAATACTGAAATATATCTGGTTTGGACCGTGGAAGTAGTCCCATTGGACTAATCGAGTCCACGGCCCAAAATTATAACAGTAATAAAATTTACAAAATAGTCACACTGTTGAGGAGAGAAAAAAAAACTAAAAGGAGTACACAGAAAAGTTTTCACAAGCTTGATAAATATGATTTTAATCTCTTTAAAATTTACGTCTAGATTTTATTTGTTTAAGATGATACGGCAGTGAATTCCAGTGTTTGACTGCAGCAAAGACAATGTTGTGTTGAGTAATACTAAGTCTGGCATTCGGTATTCGGAGATTGCCACTATCAGATGAACGTGTAGAATAAGTATGGGTAGGACTTCAAAATAGTTAGAAATATTAGTCGGGAAATTATTATTTAATGAATCAAAGATAAATAGGCAGGAAGAAATATTTACTGAGTTTCGGAAGAGGTAAAATATTTAGTTGACGAAATAAAGGTTCGGAGTGAAATTGAAATAATACTGCTCGGTGCAATTCCAATATCATATTTTTGTCCACATCTGAACTTTCAAACACCCTATTTGAATCAAGTACATTTGTATCAATCGTCAAACACTTCTAAAAGCACCGATTTCGTTCTTTTAGTATTGTAAAATATTATTCATAGTTTTTGCATGGACTCCAATGTATAGTGAATCAACATTTTAGATGAAATTCCAAAATCAAAAATCAAATTTCTAGTAGACATATACACTTGTCGCCACCCTATTCTACACCAGTACATTTATGTAGATTATCCAATGTCTGTATCTGCACAAGTATAGCAAGTTTTATATCGGAAAAATATTATACGCAGTTTTGTCATAGATTCCAATGTATAGTTATGCAGCAATTTCGGTGATCTTCAAAAATAAAATTTCTTGTACACATATGCACTTGTAGTCACCCTATTTTCATCAAGTGTATTCATATCAATTATCAAAAGCTCATAAATGCACAGATATTACTAGTTTTATATTGGAAAAAATTACTCACAGCTTTGTCATAAAATACTCATTATTTTCGGCGGAATTCCAAAATCAAATTCCTTGTACACTTGTGCACTCGTAGCCACCCAATGCGGAACAAGTATATTTATATCAAGTATCAAATGTCTATAAACGCACAGATATTGCTAGTTTATATTGGAAAAAAATTGTTCATAGTTTTCTCATAGAGTACCGAGTATAGTGATTCAACATTATCGAAGAAATCCAAAAATCAATTTTTTGACACATATTCACTTTTTACGTGCTACTTCAAGCAAAATACATTTATATGAATTATCAAACATATATAAATCTACAGATATATGAGGAAAGTTTTAACAATAGACAGGTTTGGCTACACGTTTTACGTGAACGAGAAGGCGTAGAATCCACGTTGGCGTTGGTGTACACGTTCACGTGCAAAAATCCCTTTTGCTACGCGTTACGTGACCCGTTCGTGTAACACGTGCAAGAAATGATTCTGCTCGGCTCGAGTTCCAGTAGTCTGTTTTCGCATCACAGAGAAAGCTCAATGGTTACCCGGTATGTCGCAAAATCGACGAAGAAATTCTACATAAAATAACGAAAATACATATATCTGTGAGGATATCGATGTCACTATCATATGTCCAACTAACAACGTGCATGAATGATTCACAGTTTATATCATGTTTTGATACCTAAAAATGAGAATAAATTTACACGTTTACAAATTACGTGAAAACAGCTGTCTCCACGTAAATACGCGACGCCGGCTCCGTGTATGTGGAGAACGTACGCACAAATCGATGACATCATCGCAGAAATTAGTGACGTTACGCGTTCACGTTTACGTAAAACGTGTAGCCAAACCTGTCTAGTTTACCCAATAACTTACCATGTATTACGATTTGATATTTTTGAACGAAACACTACATCTGTCACATTTTGCCGTCTAATTGTTGAGCAGAAGATTGTGACATCCGCCGTAAAGGTGTGAAATTTCATGACCCATAAAAATTGCGAACCCACCTGTAATTTCTGTATCATCCCTTAGATGGATATTTCAAAATTATAGCAAATCAGAAGTGGGGACTTGAACGTATTGCGAGTTTGTTAGGAGTGCCTTTGAAAAATCTGAGAATATTTTTGGATTCTCCCCACCCCCCCCACCCCGAGGTGTTTTGGAATGCAGCCTAAGGGTATCATTGTTGGTAAAAATGCCAGAGAGGAATGAGGGATGACATCTTGTGAGTGTTATCGACGGGACTGCAAGTGGGAGTGTCATTTGCCGTTCCAAACGCCCGTCACGCCCCACGCCGTATGTGTACGCGACATGTGGTTATCATCTGCACAGCAGCTCTCTCTCTCTCTCTCTCCCTCTCTCTCTCTCTCTCTCTCTCTCTCTCTCTCTCTCTCTCTCTCTCTCTCTCCATGCCAGAAAATGCCAAGGCATTTGACCGGTTGACCTCGCTGTTAATTTTATGCAGGAAATTACAATAACAATGCTTGGTCGAATGACGCAGTGCCTTGAGGCTGGATCGCCAGTGGTATATGGGGAGGAGTACCTTCCCGATGGTGATAAGTGGTGCAGATTACCGTCGCCTAGGTGACTGGAGTATACGCGTGCCAAAAGACACCTATGGTTGATTTCCTGTTGACCAGTCGGATGGCAGAGTTGCAAATACCTGGACTGAACCATTTGGTTTTTTGTGGGTGTCGGTGGTACTTTGACAATATAAGTAAAGATGCACATATATTGAGTTTATTGTCTTGTTTATGAGCGGCCAGTATTTCCAACAGCATAATTATGTGCATTTGCCCTTGAAGAAATAAATAATTTTCGAATAAAACATCGCGAATGTAACTACATTCCTTAAGCTCGACGTACACTTAAGTGCCCCAAAGAACCATGAAATCGCCCGACTTTCGATTGAAGAGATGAGTTTTGCCAAACCGCGTATACAGAAAAAGTGGCAGATGACTTTATTTTTAGAATCATAGACAGTATAGCGAGATGTAAAAAATGTGAAACAGGCTCCCCACCTAACTATCCTAAATGTTTTTGTGTCGAGTTTGTGTTTGATTCGTTTCGAAAATGTGTTCCTACATTCTTATCCGATTGTTTGTGTTAATGAAATGTTTGTTTCGCTTTGGATATTTGTAGAGAAGTTGGATTAGGCCTAGTGTGTACGGTAATGTTTTGTTTGTGTGGGGAAAGCTTATGGCGAGACGCAGCCGGACCTATGTTGTTACAAAAGTTGATAGAGTCGCCCTTTGACGCTTGCGTTTCGAAACCCGAGTGTGGTTTCTCATCAGTCGCAGTGTAGATTCTTTCCTTAGTTTGTGTTTGTGAAAATTTATTTTAATGCATTTTAGTGGTCTTGCTTTCCGATTAGCGAGGCAAGTATATTAATTTTGGTCACGTTGTGAGTCCGTTTGGTGGTTCGGTTTGTTTGTTCTATATTTCTTTACTTCGGTAAATTTTGTTTTGACTGGTGTGTCTTTTAGATTTTTGCGGAGGTTTGTGAATTTTTAGGCAATAAGTACCACTGCGGGGTACGGATTTTATGTTTATTGGATCAAGATACTTACAAGTATCCTGGTTGATGTGCTTGTTCTCGTACATTTTAATTAATAGTTTCGTTTACTTTGTTTACTGTTTGTTCTGGCTTGTTGTGTATAATACTGAGTGTTACGTAATTGCCTTTCGCATTCGAGTACGTAATCGTTTGTGTTGACAATAACGAAAAACCGACCCTTGTCGAAGGGTTATTTTCCCCAAATTTGTCCATTGTTTGCAAGCTGGTTTATCGCGATTCTTTTGGCACGCGACATGTTTTGTTTCCTTGTTTGAAAGGGTATCTCTAGAAGTGCGAGTTTAGAAGCTTCAGATAGCTTTCAAGTTTTTGTTTTTTTGTTGTTCGTGGAGTCCAATTTGACTTTTCTTTGAATTGGTGTTGCGATTGTTTGTGTCTCACGATGTAGCGTAGTCACATTATACGACTTTATTTGTTGAAATCCTGAGGTGGTTTTATTCTTTTTGATTTTTTTTGGTGTCCGAATGAATTTTAAGGCTTTGCCTAGTACTATTTTTCGGAGTTTCATAATTTGAGCGATGATAGGTTGTTGTTGAATTTCATGTTGTTGTCGGCTTTTCTTTAGAAATAGCTGATTTATTTCCACGGCCATGTTTTCTGTTACGTTACTGTGATTGTTTATTTTGTATTTAATGTTGTGTTTCAGTTGTTTGTTATGTGTACGATTTTTGTTATTTCTTTTAAGTGTTTGTGTGTTCTATGTCATTTTATCGTATTTTTTGGTAGTTCTCTTTTTGGAGTATTTGGTGGCCCTGAAAAGGGCCGCTTGGTATGGGTTTTTGTTAGCGCTTGGCGCGTTTTGTTTTGGCGATGAGCCTAGCTTTTTTATGCTTCTTTTCGCCGATTCAATGTGCTTGGTGAGTAGGTGTTTGCCGCCTTCTTGTCACTGTGTGTGCGTACATGGACAGTCTGCATAGCCCTTGAATGTGGTCTCGATTTTGATCAAACTTACAATTTAGGAGTATATATCAAAACTGATAAATGATTTATGTGATTACTGTAGCTATAGATAGGCTACATTCAGGACGGGCAGCGACGGGCAGTAATTAGTAGGCAAAACAGGTGGTTTTCACCGTGGGCAGAACTCGGTGCAATGATACTGAACATTAATAGTAAGCCTGTCACCTTGAAGGTAATGCTGTAGGTGAAACAAGGACTTCAAACGCACGATAGTACAAACAACACCACAAGTGAAACGTACACATAGAAATACACGCGTTCCTACGTTGTGCCCACCCGGGCCACGCGATTAAAATATGACTGATACTGCTGGATAGTGTTAATTGGGTCGGTAAACAGTCAATTAATAGTTTAATTGACTACCTGGGTGATTGGCAGGTCGTGTCCAACGACGCATATGCAAAGCAGGCCAAAAGACAAAAGCCCCCAAAGTTATTGACAGCTGGCCAGGGGTCACCATGAATACGTAATGAAGCTTCACTACGCAGAAACTGCGTAGTCAAGCCCTTCTTAACCGGTCAAACCCTCTTGGCATTTTCCCTCATGTCTATCTCTCTCTCTCTCTCTCTCTCTCTCTCTCTCTCGTCTCCTCTCCTCTCTCTCTCTCTCTCTCTCTCTCTCTCTCTCTCTACTAAATGAAACTGAAAATGGTCAGAGCTAGAATATTATTGAACACCAGAAGTACAGCCAAATCACTGTAACGTTAGGCTGTAACTTTATTGGAGCTGATAAACGCTCCAGAAATTCTGTTTAAGTAGTCCTCCAAAGTTAAGAAGACAAGAGCTACCATGTCGCGAATGCTACAGTATGACCATGAAGCAAACGTATCGCCCACAAACAACCTTTCACACCGACAGCCTCAATGGCGTCTACAAGTCTGTCAATGTCATCGGGTTGTTTTTTTTTGGGGGGGGGGGAGTGATAGCGACTTTTTGACACAATTTGGGGAGGAGTAGAATAGGAAAACTTTACTTGACATGAAAACCCATGACGAAAAATCATACGATGCAAACGTTTCAGTTCCTTTCAATATGTAAACGTCATCATTCTCATCTAAAACTTACGCTTGAATATTATTGACTGGGCTGAAATCACGCATCTTGGCGCGATTTTAAGGGCTGTATCATATACTATACCATGGTCTCAGGGATTACTTAACTGCATTGTTTGTTTCATCCCATCTACCATAGGTCAACCTGGTTGGGTTAAAATTTGTAGGTTAAGCATCGCAAGGCTAGGGCTGCATTCGTAAACACCTTTGGGTATTCCAGAAAAGTTTGTGAACGATGTAGAGTTTCGTCGAAAAATATCAAATCATAATACATGGGAGTCTATGGGAGTCTAGCTCTATCTTTACATTCCTATAAAAAGGCATATGTGTTCCAAAAAATTGATTTTTTGATTACAAGTGCATATGTATCCAAAAATTTGATTTTGAAATTTCGCTGGAAATGTTGATCCACTATACATGGGAGTCTATGACAAACCCGTGAATAATATATTTCCAATGTAAAAACTTGTAATATTTGCTCATATATAGACACTGGATCTTGACATACATATACAAGTGCATATATGAACAAGAAATTTCATTTTTGAATTTCGCCGTCTATGACGAAACTTTGAATACTTTAAAAGAAAAAAAAACTTGCAATATTTGTACATGTAAAGAAGCTAAATAAGTGACATCAATGTACTGATTAATATAGGTTAGTTACAAGTGCATATGATTACGAGATATTGCATTTTGGAATTTCACCGAAAATGTTAATGTACCATAAATTGATGTCTATTAGAATTTTTTTTACAATACTAACCTATTAAACATACGCTTTTATAAGTAATATTTCAAAGTTAATAGGAAATTGCTAAATTTTGTGAGTGACTAAAAACTTTGTAACAGAATAATAAAGAGCGGCATACAATATGAACGCCAATTCTAGTGATTATGTAATTAAATATGGCTTTCGCAAAACCATTTTAAGGACTGACGGTGATAGGTCGGAAACCACACGGAACTGCCCTCAACGACAACAAGAGGGATACCCCTGTTTTGACCTAAAGGAAAGGAAATAATTGGCAGGCGAAGCTGGACATAGGTCAGCAGGTCACGGCATGGCCGGCTTCAAACAGTACGCCAACGCAAGATGGCAGAAGCGATGAAGCTTTACTACAGCGAAGCCTTGGAGGAATTCGGATATTTGCGCTGGAAAGACTTTCATAGACAACCTATTAACGGTTATGCCGCCTCTGCCTCAGCCCTATTTTCGACGTCATAATTCATGAATAATTAATAGGAAGCCAAATCCTGCAAGTGAGGACAGTCCTCGTGCCTCCGGCACTTTCAGTAATGCCTGCAGCATTCACAGATCACGCCTTTGGCGCTACGTTGTACATCAATAGTTGACAGAAGAGGCACGAGGGACTGTCGACAGTCTACTCAGAGCCAGTCCTGATGCTGGCGAGAGGGAACTGTTGTGATCATTATTGGGAGCTTAGAGAGAGCGCCCTCTATGGTCAGCTCCTGTCATCGGCTGTTTTACTGGTTCCCGCCACCTCTTTGGGAGCAGTGCGCTTTGTAAACGTTGGTGTTTATGTGGGCACAACTGTTTAAATAAGTGTACCGCACTCCACAACGCTTCAGCCTGAATCAATAACATAACAGGAAAAGACTGTTGAACTTTGTTCACGTGTTTTACGAATTGGCACTTAAAAATCAACCACATTTTAGACCTTGGTTTACAGTGGAATCAATACCCCAAATTAAGACCAAGTTGCTGAAATACCCACCCCATTGGGCGGCACGTATACGTATTGGCAAGTGATGTAAATCCTCCGAAAGCACCTCCAGCAAGCCCAAGTTCAGAATGATCTACATTCTTTGCGTCACGGCAAGGAACCCGCATCACCCCTGTTTATTGAACTAGACCAACTAAATACTGCAAATAGTTCATTTTCAGTTTGCAGAGCATGCAATAAGGGAAGTGTCATTCTAACCGACAGGACAACTGTGCTCATTTACTTTAAGTGCAGAAACACCAAAAATAAAAGCAAGTCAGAGCATTTCCCTTTATCTTTCTACCACTCTGCTTGGCCAATCTTCTATACATCTTTCCCACTAATGCATGGGTGTTCCGCTTCACCATCTTCCTCGTCATGTGTATATTACATCAAAGAGACTGTCTGCAATTTTCGTTTTAGGCTGTCAATCGATTTTATGACGCGACAATTTTTGTGGCCGTTGACTGATGTAGACTAGATATCTTCATCATGAGAAATCAGCATTAGTGGATCCTGAAAAACGATTTAATTTTGTCTTGGTCAAAGTATTATTTCCGATGGAAGTAAAAACACTATTGAAACCATTTGCAATTTCTAGTATCTCCTACTTTTAAGGTAATTCTCCAATAACGAGGATGAACTGATCACAAATCCTTATGATCGAGAAATCAGCTGTTATTACCCCTGACTCGCCAATCCGGTGACTTTCGGTGACTTAGATATGACCAATACTTGCAGATAGCTGAAACATTCGTTGTCCGTGTGGCAGATGTGATGATTTGACATAATTTGTAAGTTTCATTATCTTTGTTATTTTACATTGTCGACGACGTAGATCGGTGTTAAAGTTACCTAGGATATAAAACTCACGACTATTGTTCGAAGTTCCGGAAGAAGCGTCATTACTGTTAGGGGACGAAAAAACAACAATACTATTAATTTAGTCTGTGGTAAATTAATCTGAATCCGAATTTATTCATTTTCATGTTTAGATTTCGAGTATTGAGTATTAGGAATGTTTGGCGAACGCTTGTAGATGAGTAGCTGCGCACACCGTAAGTGGAGAAGAGGAACATAATGATTTTTTTATTGTCACCTTCAGAACGATGGCGTTTCTAAATATGCCAGGGAAACGCACCAATGTAATCCATGGCATATTGAAGTCCTGATACGTCAAATAACGATTGGTGCATGGCAATCGCACACGTCTAAATTAACAAAACATGCTCACAGTCCCCTGAAAAAAAAGTTGTTCTTGACCGAGAGTTGGTTCAAAATATGACCAGTGATCCCAAGTGGCTCAATCGATTAGCGCGCCGTAGCTACACAACAGCATGGTATCAACAGATGCACCATCCATGGCTATTCCTGAGTGTGATTCTGAGTTCAGGTCTCACCTTAGGGGCGTCTTCCTTTGATGTTTGCCCTAATTGACACACGGTGTAAGATGCGTCGACAGTCATCTTGTTGTTTTACTTGAACATTTCTCACCATGAGGTAGCAAGTTGGACTAGCTTAACATATTTAAGGAAAACAATGAGCCCTCTTTTCGTGATTCAAACTTTATCTAAAAAGGACTCTACAGCCCAAAATTATCTTTTTGCAAAAGCATTACATTAATAGATATGCATGGAAACAGATGTAGGGACACTCAAATTTGTGCTTTACTATCTGGTATCTGTAGACTGCAATATTCCGCCTTGTGGACAGCTCGCACTTGGCTGAATTGTCAGTTTTCTCCCGTTTGATAGAAATCTTGAAGTCTGTGAATTAATGAAGTTTCACCGTCTTTTTTGTATGAAAATTAAAATTCAATTTATCTTATTCGGTAATACCGAAATTTGTGACATTTCCCCAGTTTGTTTTCTTGATTACAACAGAAGGGGCTAAAGCTTCAATAAGGAAAGATTTAGAAATAACTTGTAACTATATGTTTCGAGACGCGTATCACCTTAACTAAGCCTGTGCCCAGCAATTAATGAACATGACATTTCTACATTTTGCTGATCGATTATTTAAGCAGTTTCTTTCAACAGATAAATGAAAAGCATGTAAAATACTAAGAACCTGTGGTGTACGTTTGAGGATTTGATGAAATTATCACTCAAAGTTAGTCCATGTGAGGAAGTAATTTTATTCTTGCTGGCTATATTTCATTTATATTCAATCCATATGAATTTTGTCCATATACCAAAATTACATAACATTTTTGTCGTACTTTCAGTATCGGATAAAAACGTGAAAAATAGATTTTCTTATAATTGTGAATTCTAGGTACAGATTTACTCACGAACATGACTATAACGTGCACCAATCACAAATGCAAAAAACAAACTATGAATATTGAAAAGGCGGCTTGGAGTTAACAACAAAGGCGATGCTGTTTGAGCCAGTAGGCTGGAGCAGTTTGTGTTCTTGATTAGTTCCTGCAGCTAAAGTCGGGAAATTCACCTATAGTCAAAGGTGAGGCTTTGGTTTTTGTTCCTATATTAGCTTGATGTAAAAAGTCGGATCTCCTTTGTGCTTAAACAACATCTGTCGTTTAATTCAAGAATGAAATTGTTGGCATCCGAGTGAAGATGTGATTCCTAAAACTTTCAGCTAGCCATATATAAGTGACTCCCAATTAATTTAAATTGCTCTGTGGACATGTGTTCTTACGGGAATTACATGTCAGTTCCGCATACGACTAAAAACGCGTCATTTTGGGGTAAAGTGTAAGAAGAGCTAGCTAGGAATTTTGTACGTTTAAAAAAATAAATTCGGCATACTATTGTTGATCGTAGAACAAGTATTACGTTGTTCGCGAGTTTCCATAATTCCATTTTACTACGCAATGGAAAGCGAACAACAGGTTGTACCCGAGATGAGAGAGATATCAACAATGATTTTTTGCCTGAGCAGTTAATTAAAACAAGTTCTGGAAAGAGTGTTTGAATTTCTATCACGGTATGTCTACTAGCAAGAGTGCGGTATACATCGGTTACGGTAGAGTATGCCCAGTAAGCAATTGTGACTTAAAGATTATGGGAAATGGTAAACAGCTGGCCATGCGAAATTCAACCCTATTACAATTGACCTTTAAAGGTAAATTGAAGTCCACTTGTGGCCAATCTGCCTAATAATATAGAAATCCAAACACGAAAACTGTCTGGAGAATAAAATAATATTGTATCTGGGACTCCAACAACAGCATGTGTATACAAAGAATATTGTCTTTGCATGGGTTCGAACAAGATCGAGTAAAAGATTCCAAAAATTGCATGCAATGTTCAAAATTACAGTAAAAAGGCCTCATAGCAGACAAACGTAGTTACCATATTGCTAAACAATGTTGCTGCGTATCTCAGAAAAATATCCTTAAATGTTTAAAAATAAATGACATAGCGTCACCGTTCCATGCCCAGTTTCTTGGTCTTTTAAGCTAGGTAATTGCTTTCTGCATGTGAGGAAAGAACAGATAATTCCCGATGTATGAACCCAAACCAGTGAGGCTCGTTTAATAGTTAAAGGGACAGTAGCTGTAACTTTTGACCATTTTTCCGTCCGACCACATGATAAAAACCAAGCTAGATTATATCTATCCCACCCTAATTGTCGATCGACAAGGAAATAAGTCGAAACTAACACCCGATTGTGAATAACGAACGGTAATAACTGGCCTGCGCTTGTGTTTACAAAATGTTAGGCGATCACGTGGTATGGAGCACAAGGAGTGATGATATCACTAGCCACGCGAGAGCGGGATTTTAAACGTGATCACTGTAACAATGGAGACGGAGAGCGTCGTAATTAATGCATATTTATATCCAACTTACGCACATGTGTTTTGATTGTGATGTACGTCCACTGTTCGTTTGAATCTGGAGTGCTATTTGTTCAAACTCTTGTTTTCTGTTGCTTGAGTATGAGAATGCTTTTTACGTTTCAAGTGGTGATGCATTAGGTCAGAGTAAAAAGAGGTAATTAGCCCGACCCGGCATCGGCAGTCGGTGCATCGCCCGAGCCAGCGCCAGGGCCCGAAACGACTGTCACCGCGTCAAAAAACCCGAAACGTCGAGCATTTTTCCACCAACTATTCATTACCAAAGTTTAAAACTAGTGCATTCATAATTCGGTCAGTTTGCGTTGTCATTTATCGGCGAACAAGTCAACTAGTTCAATGTAAAGGTGACGATGCGATGCTATACTTCAAGTTAACCGGATTGGGAACAGCTTCACTTACACTCGGGCCCGCGGACACCAGTTGTGTAGGTACGTTTGACGTTGACCTATGTGATGGAATTACTGCTGAAATCACTAATGCATTCAAAACGTAAAAACAGAGACCCTGCCGCCAGCACGTCTGATTCTCTGGATTTACTTACTGGTTTACTAGACTTGGTTCAAGTGCGTAATTTGTAAACGTGTGAGTTGGGTGAACGCTTGGAATGCGATGATTTGTTTTCTGTTTTCATGTGAAACGTGTGAGTATTATGTGAACGCGTTCAGCGGGGTGACACGAGGTGTGAGAAGCCGATGGTCAGTTGGGGAATGGACTTTTAAAAAACTAACGCCAGTAGCCTACAAAAAATTCACCGATGAGAATATTGCTTATTGTGATGAATATGAGATTTTTTTTCTGAACAACACCCAAACAAAATCCGGTTCTTTGACTTCCAGTTCTTGCATATTTCACAAAGTCCTAGTCAATGTTTTCGAGCCATGCTTCTAGTTATTTCTCCCACGGCGTGTCGATATTCAGTTCGGGTAAATCCTAGCTGTTCATCGTCGCACAATTTTCCAATTTTCCAAAGATGAACGACAGAATGGCCGCCGGTCGCGCCAGTCGACAGGACCACAATGTCTGAACAACGTCTGAGAAATGGGTTGATCTTGAAATTTTGAGGTCAAAATTGGAATTGCTTTTGCGGTGAACTTCGCTATTTCGCGCCACGATCTTTTGAGTTTGGCGGGTTGATGTTTTCACTTGACAAGTTGAGCGACAGCTGGGAATATCTTGCGGTAAGACGCGCTCGCGGCTGGGCCTTTGTCTTGACGTTTTGAACCTATCAGTGATTTCAGCAGTATTTTTTGAGCAAAATTTTGGTGGTACTTGTAGTTGAGTCATTACATTTGCTAACTCTGGTTACGTTTCCTAAATATCAAACCAATAAATTTTAACATGCCACGTTGTTTCTTCTACAGCGACCACAACAAATACAGTGAGCAGTGACAGTTCGCGAGCTCGGACGCGGGCCCGGGTCACACCATCAATGATCGTTCAGTGTAGCCTACAGCCGTCGACGTCCGCGATGTGTACGGGCTGTTTTATCTGCTTAATTTCCTGAAAGAGTGTTTGCATTTTGGCTAATCACTCTGAAAGGCGCTTTCGTCCTTTAGACATTTCCACCGTCAGTATTGCCTATTTCAATCTATTTTTAAATGCATGTTTATTGTTTGTTTGTTTTATGGGGGGAATTCTTATAGAAATTTACTTCCGGCGCGAGCACCACCACTGAATATGACAACATACAACACAAGTGTACATGCATGGTTACAGAAATAAGATTATTTCGCAAATGAAAAAAAGACAACATAACTGCAAACTATAAGTCATGCGGAGAATTTATCTATACATAAGTGACCAAATTTTACCCAGTTACCCGCAACTCAATTTGGTCTGTCACGTTTGTAAATTTTCAGTGATTTTCGTAATGTTCAAGGGTTATGACTGTGATGGCTAACATAAACATTTTACATTGCATAACCACACAGTGGTGGGCATGTGAATAGGCGTCCTTGTTTAGACATGATAAGGATCGGATATTGCCAAACTGTCAGTTATATTTCCAGCTGTCAATGTGAATGACAGATACATTGTTTGGTCGACCCACTGTACTGTTCGCTTGCGCTGCGCGCTGTAGTGTGGACGCCATGTTGAACCAGAGTTGAACTGTGCGGTACTTCTCTTGCGTATGAGTACAAAGTCGATTACGTTGCAACATCGTTGAATTTCTGTCCGTTAAGAAATTCACTTCCTCAATATTCTTTATCACGAGGAATTGATACACATTACGTACTGAGGTCAATTAGTAGGTGATTCGTCATGATTCATTGTGCTTATTCATGTGAATAGTTCGCGACATGCAACAAAAGTAGTGAAAATATTCTCAAAAGTTACAGCTACTATCCCTTTAACTTTAAACTTTGCGGAAGTAAGTCACGAAATGCAAACGAACCGTCGTTCCTAATGGTATTCTACTGCTGATCATTCATTCCCCGTACTTAATGAACATTATAATATATCATAAAAATGTGTTTTCACACTTTCACCTACCAACAAAAGAGGAAATAAACATGTATGTATGTATGTATGTATGTATGTATGTATGTATGTATGTATGTATGTATGTATGTATGTATGTATGTATGTATGTATGGATGTGTTGTGTGTGTGTGTGTGTGTGTGTGTGTGTGTGTGTATGTATGTATGTATGTATGTATGTATGTATGTATGTATGTATGTATGTATGTATGTATGTATGCATGACATTGTTCCTAATTACTTACCGTCGCAGGTCGTCGGCTCGCATTAGAAACGTGTTATAATCGATAAATAGGTATGTAATTGAAAGAATGTTATTTTCAGTGCATTAAAATCTTATAATAAGATTATTCGTTTCAAATTGTCAGTCATGACTTGCAAGCCATCTAAGCCCTAACCATAATTTTTAAACTTGGGTGTGGTTCACCAAGGTTGCTTGTGGCAAAAAAATTGTCACTTGCGATTACTGTTAAACCTCACTTTACAACGTGATCATATTTCAGCTAGACATCGCTAGTTCATGAGTTGACCGTCATTGGGACTGACACTCGCTGTGAAATAAACTATGAGGTGAGTTACCAAAATTATGCTTTAAAATACGTTCTTGGAGCCTTCGTCATTTATGTCTCGGTCTTAAATGTTTAAGTTCCGTTACTTAATCGTTAACTTAGTTTGCTAATTTATACCAAAGACGTTTATTGATATGGACGATACGCTAAACTTTGCAACCGGCCACCCTAAAATATATATATATATATATATATATATATATATATATATATATATATATATATATATATATATATACCATATATATATACAAATATATATAGATGTAAATGTGTTCATTTATGTATTTTAACAGTGTAAAAATGGAAACTATGAATTTGATCCTTGTGTGCTATTATGCTTTCGTGGTCGCAGTTTTTGCAATCACTATCGAAGTAGTCGACGAAAAACTAGACGACAACGCTAAAGGTAAACCAGAACTATTCATCTAGTATGCATCTTTACTTTTATGTGCGGTTTTGACATTGGTATTCAGCTTGTTAGATTAAGGCAGAATGCGCCTGGGCGATAGATATACTGACTCTCAAATTCTTTTTGATTTGCCACTTGGAGGGGCTCCTTTCAAAGCTCTCCGAGTAAGAATGTTTTAAGTCTGTTTTGAAAATCGGAAATAATTTATCCCTACAGAGTAACACAGGGAATAGCTGTATAGATACGCAGTTCAAATCTCTAGTAACAAACTTTGCAAGCTGATCCCTCGTATGGATTTCTGATATAGTAAGAGAACGTTTCATGGAAGAATATGTGAGCGAAAGTTTAATTCTTTTGCTTTCGAGGCGAGTAACCGTAACGGGTATATAGATAGAGAGACATCTGGACATACAAGACCGACCGTTTTTTCACAACAAAACTGAAGTACTTTTCTATTTGATCTAACTCACAACCTATGGTATGATAATAGATAAGTCAGAGTACAGAACGAGGAAAAGAGTGCAGCGTTGGTGGACATTAAATTAAGTTGGAGGTTTTTCTCAGGATACCCATATTTATTTTATCTTTACAATTGGCTAATAAAAAAAAAATAGTGTACTTTCATCAGACTATTTACTTCTATATATTTATATAAAGCCTTCCGTGAACTTAATAATTGATATTTGGCGTTAGATCGGCTCGTTTACAGTCTCATTGACAACATAAATGATTTTATAATCACTCTTCGTGAATCTAATGATTCCTGTTGTTTCTTTATGACTGACGATTTCAATGGTACAGGGCTACTTCAAGTTAAACATCGAGTCGAAGATAGAGCAAAACGAGCGGCTCCTGATTTCTTATCAAGTGTGGACATGATTGCAGTAACTCTGTATTACGAGGTGGTTGGTATCAGCTTCAGAGAGAGAAAGATAATTGGCCCATACCAAGGAACCGCTAAAACAATAGATATCGATATAAATCGCGATGCACTGCTTGGCATACACCCGAACGGTACCTTGTTGGTTAAATATTCCATGGCTACGCCTGGTTGGCAAGTTATCCCTAATGGTTGCTGTGCGATACGAGTGGCATGGTATGTGAACCAAAGTATCATTGGTATAAGGCATGACCTCACTGTTTTGATTCGACAAAGTTTACACGCATCTTGGGAAAATATGAAAAGCACTGACGGCATATATCTACGCTCCTTCTCGGTTGGACCTTCATATGAGCTGATTGGTCTTGCAAAGGAGGGACGAACCTTTTACGCCTTAGAGATGAACTCTGACGAGTGGGTCGTCCGCGACGAAAACATCACAAATTTTAAGGCAGCTATTGTAGACTTTACTTCCAATGATAACACTCTTATTCTGCTTCCTGCTGTGCCATTTTGTGCTATCTGCTATGGAAGCTTGCCGTTATCTATTGCGGATCAGCAGTATTTTGAAGGTGAGTGTCATATTTTTTTCTTTAATCACTTCCACTTGTCCCAATAAAAGGTGATCATAATATCCAAAACATTTTTCAGTAATTCATAACCAAACATTTATCAATCTACCGGCTATTTAGAGATAACAATTACCCTCGCCTCGTAGAGGAAACTATCATCCACCAGTAACTTGTGCATTCATTGGGATTTGTTTCATATATTTGTTACATGCTTTGTTGTATTTGTACGATACTATAACTATAGAGGAGAACAAGGAAAGGGGGAAGGAAAAGTAAAAAGAACAAATTCAGGTGGTCTTCATTTAAGTAGTAAGTCATGCAATGTAGAAAATGCGCTTTGTTGGTATCGCACAACAATGGACAAATAATATGCAACAGGTCGGACTTGAGAGCGAGCGCAGTATAGGGTATACCCTCATTGATGTTTTCAGGCAATAGGATATTAATTTCTGTGTTTGCTATATATATATGCCATTGAAGTTGAATTGTCGTCAATTGTTTTATAGAATAACAATTGTAGATTATGATAGGAATTTAACTAGGGAATGCCAGGTTCACCAACGAAAATCATTTTAAAAAGGTAAATACATGATTCCGATCAGGTTATTGTAATAGAGCCGTGAACAGAGGCTGTCTAATGCAAATCAAATACTTGTTATTCCTGTTGGTAGCTCTCAGGCATACATTTTTAACTCCCACGTGAGTTAACCGTTCGGTCTTGCTAGAGTTGGCTTGTTTCAAAATGATGGCGCACAGCGATAACCGACTTTGGTTTTCAAAAGTGATCGAGAATGATCATTTTGAACTAAATTTCTCACTTTCTTTGGAACAGGGACTCTTTTGTCGAAAAAATACATTATCGAGCAGGATTTCTGGTAGATGACATTATTAATTTCACGCAATCCGTGTAAAAGTAGTCAAAATGGCCGCCTCTACTAACAACCGGATGTACACTTTTTTCAAATTCGTAGGTATATAGAGATTCCACTGATTCTATTCTGAATTTCATGTACACACATAAGTATGAATGCTTGCTTCGCAAGCGGCTGCGCTCGCTATTGTTTCATCATATATCCATCATTTATAACAATATAATTTCGCATGCAATATTAAAAAAAAGTCTTACGGCTCGGATTGTCCATCGCTTAACACTTACCGTTTCCAGGCCACCACTACAAGATCCCATATACAGTGCATTCTGCGGCTACATCTGCGTGTTTACTGTTACATTGTTTTAAGGAAACCATTGGACGATTGTTTCACGATCGTTACTTGACGTATAGATCACAGGCTATCCAGAAGCAGTACAGGATTACAGCATTCCATAATTGTGCTACAGATCGGAAGAAAATCTATTGAACTTGCATTTACATGGAAGTTGTAGTCACGAACATCATGATAGCAAGTTAGCCGGCAGACGGCACTCCCTCATACTCATTTCAGTATAGGAACATCCTTTGCCGAACGTACTTAAAGCTACAGAAACTGAAAAGGATACAGACTGAACGGTTTCTGCTCAAAATATTTGTGATAATGCAAACATTATATTTCTGGGAGATGATCACTGTAACAGGTCCGGCGACAACTGCCCTACTTGAACTCGGCTTTCGCAAAGCGGCTACATCTGCGTGTTTACTGTTACATTGTTTTAAGGAACCATTGGACGATTGTTTCACGATCGTTACTTGACGTATAGATCACAGGCTATCCAGAAGCAGTACAGGATTACAGCATTCCATAATTGTGCTACAGATCGGAAGAAAATCTATTGAACTTGCATTTACATGGAAGTTGTAGTCACGAACATCATGATAGCAAGTTAGCCGGCAGACGGCACTCCCTCATACTCATTTCAGTATAGGAACATCCTTTGCCGAACGTACTTAAAGCTACAGAAACTGAAAAGGATACAGACTGAACGGTTTCTGCTCAAAATATTTGTGATAATGCAAAACATTATATTTCTGGGAGATGATCACTGTAACAGGTCCGGCGACAACTGCCACTACTTTGAACTCGGCTTTCTCAAAGCCTAGTAATCCAACTATTGGACACTACGGATACTCCGAGGAGGCATCATGGGCCAGTGGCTAGAGCAGTGGACTCACGATCAAAGGATGGTGAGTTCGAGCCCCGGCATGGCTGTGGTGTTGAGTCCTTGAGCAAGGCACTTTATTCCTTATTGTTTCTCCCCACCCAGGAGTGATTGGTACCTGGTAGGACAGAGATTGTTATGTGTGCGTTTAGCTCTGCTGCGCTTATTGGCTGCACATGTGAGCTGTTGTTTGCTCCCCAGGGAGTTGAGTGGTATCATGTTAGGTCCAGTGACCAGGGGTAATAATAATTGTAAAGCGCCTTGATCACATGTACTTGTGGATATGTGCGCTTTATAAGAACCCAATATTATATTATTACTCCTCCATCCCAGTCACAATCACAAAAACAAGCACCGATCATGGTCTCGCCCATATACCACTCGACCCAGCCAACCATCCCCGATGGAATGACATGTCGCCCACCCCAAAGGCCGGGCTGATGGGTAAGTCACCTGTGGCTGCACCTCCCTACCGACCTGCTTCTCCTATATGTTGAGCACTCAACACTCAATGCCTTGGCTAACCTTGGTTAGTTCATCAATGACGCGATGGCTCGATGACTTACACGCTCATGCGCTTGGTCTTCACACACCACAGGCTACAAAGATACAAATAGCCTTTAGCCAAGACAATCCTGGTGTAGCTATGTTCACCACGCAGCTAAAATGCAAAACCGTCGAGGACTTCGAGGGATGGACACAGTGCTTCTTTGTCTTCAGCGCATACAGGGCTTTTTACCACCCACATGTAGCAATCTCCTAGGCAAACTACCATAGCTTCATCACCTCGAAAGCTGCAAACTACAAGCCAGAAGCCTAGCTAGGAAATGATAAAGCATTTAGCCTGAATGCCGCCCTCTACTGGACCAAATCAACTGGAGCAAAGCCCGACCAAGAGCTTGACTTCCTGTACTTTTAACAACACCCATACCTCCAGCATGCATCATACTTCATCTGCAGTCATCGTGGCCATGTTAAGGCCAACAGCCCTAGACGCTCGAGCAGCGCCAGCAACCTATCCTACTGGGAAAGCCCTGTACACCAGAAACAGTCCGACCAACCACAGATATACCGATCCTTCAACTGCCATTTGCATACCGAAATGGGAGGCTACACGAATGCTCTTTGTGAAATGAAACTGACCACAATGCCCAGCAACACTGCCACCTATCCACACAAGAGCCCTTCCAGCCCTTTCAAGGGAGTGACCACCAACGCAGCGACCATCAACCTTATGACAATCGCAAACCTACAATCATCAACACCACTCAACCTTGTTAACTCGTCGTCACCTGCTACGGCCATGCACAACCCTCAACCTGGCCTGTTCATTGACGACCTCAATCGAGTGGAAGAAGAGTACCCTACTCATGACTTGTTCGATTTTTGGGCTCATTACTTGTTCTTTTTTTTGGGGGGGGGGGCTTTTTCTTGTTCAATTTGGGGGCACTGCTGATATAATTGCCGCGTGCTGTTCCGCAGTGACAATCAAACTGTTATACATATCTAGCAAAAAGGCTGAACAAAATGCCTGCCATCTTTCACGGGAGGATTTCTACATCTATATCAATATCAATGGTACAGAGAACTCTATCGCGGACTTTCTTGCTTGCTGATGGAGAGCTTCAGAGCCCTGGTGCCTGAATTGCAAATCGGACTTGTGCCTATGTACTGAACCTGATGCTTTGTATACATTAGCACAAATATGAACCCTAGGAATGTAATTTAAGAACTATGAACGGACAGTGCTTGATATTCACACTGCCAGAATTCACTCACTGGCCCATGCTCAACTCATCAGCCAACATAAGGGGGAAGGAGGCCATGCAGCAATGCAGCCACTCATGCCTGCTGTTTGGTCATACTGTCATGGGCCAAAGTGGGTGCCTGGTAGCATGTTGCCTGATGTGTGGTTGGGTTCTATGAGGGACCGTATATTGCCATCGAGACATCCAGATCACTGCGGTACCTTAACTCCAATGCTGTGCCAGTATCTCCACCACCTGGTAACATGCTGTCCTCCCCTGAGACCATTCAAATCTGCGACGAGCTTCAGGGAAAAGATAGTGACGATGTGCAATCACCCTTGAATTTCAGCCAAAGCTTTCTCTCCGTGTCATTTTTTTTCATTAATGGGTGATTATTGCTGTCCTATAATCATGGTTGACGCGGAAAAGAAATACAGCGACCAAAGCCAAGACCACTGATCCAGGCTGTAACACATTGATTCACCTTATCACTAAGTATTCTGGCCTAGATGTAACACAATCAACGCCTGCTTCATTCCCTGATTCATTGCTATCTAATCTACTTGCATCATATCCTATGAGTCGTTATCCGTTCGCATATCTGTATCTCTATGCCACACTTCAACCATTCTAACTCCTACGATGATCAAGTTCACATCATAAAACCCCTACCTACCTTTTACTATAAAAAATAAGACTCAAACAAACAAAAATGCAACATCGCTGCAGGGTAGCAGCTGACAAATAAAGAGAGCTGTAACTTTTTCATAATTCCACAAGTTCCATGGGATAACTGTCATGGGCCCAAGAGAACGCCCGGTAACTCACTGCCAGATGTGCAGTTGTATCCTACAAGGAACAATACATTGCCATCCTTGCCACAACGATGCTTCTACTCCCACGCTGTGACAGAACGTGCACCCCCTGGTAACATTTTGTCCTTGCCTGAGGCCATTCAAATCTACAAGTGGCCTCAGGAGAAAAGGTGGTGACGACGCTTCGATGTAAAATCGCACCCGAATTTAGGGCAAACATTTGTCTCCAGATCATTTCTTTCCATTAATCAATGTTTACAAATTTACGCTGTTAAACGAATGCTGTGTCTTGGTTTCAAAATGTCGCAACCAAAACAAATTTTAAGAATACGTTTAGTTCTACCTGAAGATTGCAGGATACAATAAACGTAAGTGACAGATATTATTTTGTACTTGATAGTAATTTTTGTTATTATTTACAACAGTTTGATTTTAGCTTTCTTCACCAACATTGTCACGAGTTGTCACAGTTATCGCTGACTTGGCAGAAACAAAGGTCTGTGCAGGGAAGATAAATTTGACAGCTGTCACAATTGGTGACATGTAATAAGAGAAAGCAACTCCACACATCGCTTGAAAAGAAAGACAGCTGCAAGACAAAATAGAAGAGCAGCGACTGCAGGTGGAAATAAATGCTTATAGCTTCGACATACAGGGAAAGTCTCAACCTCAGAGAATTTTTACATCACTAAACATCTCAGGTTAGCCCCGCTTTTAAGAAAAAGATGTTGACAAATATTTCCTTCCTTTTGAGAAATTGCTGAGAGTCTGGAATGGCCTAGGATGTTCTGGTCTATGCTGTTGCAGAGTGCTTTCTGCTCTTTGCTGTTAGAGATCCAATTCAAGAGTCTCTTGGTTTTAGCCCATTTGAGCTTGTTATTGGACGTACAGCCCGTGGCCCACTTAAGTCTTTAAAGAGAAATTTCCATCAGACAAATACAATTTTCTGAATGTTTTGCAACATGTATCATATCGTACAAAACTTTCTAAGGCCCGTGAATTAGCAATATAACATTTTGAGTCATCATGGCAGTCCATGAAAGTAAAATACGATAAAAACACCGTAAAATGGAAGTTTGAATATGGTCAAAAGGTTCTTGACCTTCTTCCAGTTCCTGGCAAACCACTCCATGCGCACTATTGTGGTCCTTATGTAACGGATAAGATATTACATGACCTTAATTAAATCTTTATAACTCCTGACAGGCGTAAACAAAAATAATTATACCACATATATATGCTTAAACCATATTAAGAGAGGAATAATCCTACCTTAACACAACTGTCTGGGCTATTTTAAAACACTAACCGTGTAGTACCTTGTTTTCAGATTTTGTCATCTTTTTGTTGCAGTAGATGGTAAAATGCAGTGCAGGGGGAAAACCGGATATTCGGTTGGCATGGCGACAATTTCAGGGTTAAAAATGTGAGGAAATTTGTGGCAAAGATATCTATTGAACGAAAGTCATACAACAACCGAATTTTTTCTGTAGCATTCAGATGTATATGTATTACAATATGAACCTAAATCTATGACTGTATAAAATGTCAATATAAATTAAATCATAGTCATCTCGGTAAGATTGAAAAATTAATAAATTTCACAACTTTCCGTCAAGTTTCTACTATGACATGATTGGATGACCTTGTTTTTTGAGGTTTATTTGTAAAGTATTTAATTTCACATATGTTGGCTGATTTTCATTGCATTCCAACCATTCTTTCAAGAGTTATTACTGCCACAAGAAACGAATGCAGTACAAAACACAATTGTTAGGAGTATTGGATTGAAATGTTTACAACATAAAGGTGATACTCATACTTCATGCAAAGTTTACGACCTCAAAATAGGGTATTCGACAAGTTTAAATTGTCAGTTAGAATTCTATTTACAAAAGCCTGGTTGTAATTGCTTTCTAAGTGAAAATGAACTGTTAATTATCAAAAAAACATTGATTTTATAATCAGCATGATAATGAAATTCATGTGAGATTCTTTACTTGTTATGTATATGGACACCATAACGTCTAATATGGTTTGTTTTCTGGTTTAATTGCTATACCTGAATGAAAATCTTCATATGCCTTACAGTAATATCCACACAAAATATAAAACAGAATCATTTGTTGCAAATTTCTTCCCGATTACTTACTTATCTGGCTTTTTTAGACTGCAATTAGTCTCAAACTCACAATTTCCACAACGCCATATTTTTACCTCTGAAAAAGCTGCTTCAATAAGCAAGCAAATGGTCACTACTTCATACATGATGCCATAACTCAACAAAGTTTTTAGGCAACCAAAATAGCGATTTACCTGTTTTGAATATATAATTAGACTAAATAAAATTTGACCAGGGATCAGTGGGAAAAAAACGCGATTTTCTCGATTTTAGTTAATATTTTTTGAAGAATGATATAGCTTATTTGAAAGTATACATGTCGAGGGTGACAATGAAGGAAAAAAATAAAATTTGATTTTTTGAGCATTTTGACCGACATTAGCCCAGACGATGGCCTTAACACAACCTGTCAGTGCAGTCAGCTCAAACCATTATAATGGTAGAAATAGTGAAGCTGACTTGAGTGAAGATACTCTATATTCAAAGCTGGAATTTGTCAAACTCCAGGATTCATAAATCCCGGAGAATCTTGTGTCTAAGTTGCCACATCTCCTGCCGTCACAACAACAATAGCAGAAAAAACTGATCTATGAATACGAACACTTGTTACAAGATGTTCCAAGAAAGACAAACAACATTTAATACGATGTTGATGTCGGGGACAGTAAGCCTGCAAAACAACATCCATACGGACTGAATCCAATGAAAGCGACATATCCCCAGGATGAAGTCCAATATCTATTGGACAATTACTTTATTGAACCCACTCTCAGAGAAACAGACCTTCCCTAATCTCGAGGATTGATGACTGCATCGACCAGTGGGAAAAGCCAAGTATGTGACAAAATTTGATCTACTGGAGGAATTATGGCAAATCCCTATGACGCCGGCCACATTCCAACGGATGATTAACGACGCCATATCTGGATTGGAAAATGCTAAGCTTACGTCGACGATATTGTCCTGTACAGCGACACCTTGGAGGAACACGGAAGTTCTTTGAGAGACTGAGCAAAGCAATTTTGCTGTTAACCCCGTAAAATCAGAGTTTGGTTCGGCAAGGGTGACTCACCTTCAACATACTGTATGACAGGGTGAGGTAAAACCTGTTGTATGCCAAAATCAATGACATTTCAATTTTTCTCATACCAAATTGCAAGAGACAGCTAATGTGCTTTCTCGGTATGGTTAGTTACTACAGGAAGCTCTGTCCGAATGTCTAAACTTTTACTGAGCCTTTGACTAACTTACTTAAAAAGAAAGTAAAATTTTGTTTGGTCAGAACAATGCCAACAGGCATTTGATACATTTAAAGCTACACTTCGAACTGCTTCCGTCTTGTCTGCACCATATTTCAGTTTTCCTTTTAAATTAGCTGTAGATGCCAGCGATGTGGCTGCTGATGCTGTTTTATTGCAACAGGATAGCCATTGGCACTGCATAAAAACCCTATAATACTTACTGTATTAACATGGATTATTGCCTGTATTTTAGCTGAAGAGTGCATATACAGATGAATACAGTCAAGAATCCATTTTTTGTATTCAGCAAGCCTGTATTCATGTGGATTCATGTGAATTCACATGTATTATACTATAATACAGGCAACTCATAATGTGAATTTATCTGAATTATTGGGTTTTTCATGCAGTGTGGATAGATCATCCTGTTTGCTATTTTCACGCACATTTAAAAACAACTCTACAATTTGAAAAAAATGTTTATCTTTGATATTAGCTTTACAACATTTTAAAGTTTATAAGTCTTCAAATCAACCAATAGTGCTTTATATTGATCACAACCCTTTTTGCTTTTCCTTCAGAAGTTAAAAGGCAAAAGTCAGAAATTGTTAAGATGGAGTTTAAAGTGACAGGAGTTCAATCTTGACATTAGACATGTCAAGGGCAGAGACAATTCGATTGCAAACTGTCTTCCTCGTATTAAAAGTTTGTTGTTCAAACTTTTAATATCGCATATTTAAAAAGAAATATTTGTTTGTGAAAAAGTTTCTTTTTTGAAGAGGGTTTTGTTATGTAGGTTATTATGCCCCACTCATGACCTGACTTTAATTTGTCCAGAACATTCTTATGATCATTATCATACATGAATTTAAAATAAATAGGTCATTTTTAAAACTTGCTGGAAATTCAATTAGCCATGTTTACTACAAGCGAAGATAATTTTGGAACAGTAATACTCATATCAATAGAAGTTCTAAATTGTTTTTATATTCCATTATATAACCGTTTAAGTATAAAAAAGGGGTGGGAAAGTTTTCAGTCAGACATTTAGGATCGTATAACTGACATGTTATTTCAAGATATTTGGGATCTTGCCACTGTCATTGACATATTTTTTCAAGACTTTTGGATCACTCCAACAGAGTTAATTTCAAAATATTTCGAGACCTTCACAGCCACGCTGGATTTATACTCTGGACTTTGAAAGAACAAACTTCACGCCTGCAAGCCAAGGCCTGCTCACTTATCGGTCTGTCTCACTGTCTGAGATTTTTTGTGCTTTTCAAGATGAGAAAAGTAGCAGCCTGTCAAGACTTTGTGATTAGTTGCATTTTCTGTAATATATTTTACTTTAAAGAAAATTGCTTACTTCATCGTGTTTTCTAAAGTAAAATTATATATTATATATTTCAAGATATATATATATATATATATATATATATATATATATATATATATATATATATATATATATATATATATATAATGCAAGCAGGGCCTATCCTCTAAAAGCAATCCCTCTAAAATCGTATATTATTGTTTGAATAAGCTACAACTGTAACTATCTGTATGGCAGTAATGTGAAATTCTGTTTCTCATTACAATAAAAATTCTCTTATTTTTGTTGAACATGTATGGCGAGTTTGAAATCATGTATTCCAAGAGAATCTTCGTACCTCCCTAGAAGCATTTCATACTATTGAGTCTCGGAGAAAACATATCCTGTTTAGTCCTCCCAACTTAGTAATTCGTTGGATGAGAAGGCCATATAGAAGTTATGGAAAGTTGAACACGAGCGTCACACTTTCTCTTATGACAGTAGCAAACCCCTTCCGTACAATATTTTGTTTATGCCAACCATTATATTTTGAAACATGCATTCATTGTGCGTTCTTGATGAGTTTAGCAGTAATTTTGATTCAAACACCATGTCAGCAGCTCTCAGTAATGTCGAAAACATTTAAACCATTACTTTTGAACACATGTATAGAACTCTTACAGCCACTAAGAATGATAATCACTGTTTATCTTTAGCTACATGATTGTAATTAACACAATGGGGAGTTGTTAAGACGAATGTTGAAATTCGTCAGTTTCTTCTATCTATGTGCTTAGGCTTAACTACTAAAATGCTGGTATTTATTTTAAAATATTGCAGTAGAATGACTTTCAACTTATTTCCAATAACTTGAGTTTCACGTTGACAGCCCGTTCACGAATGTACTCCTGCTATAAACAATACTTAATTGACACCTTTGCATTAAAAAGTGTGACCTCAAGCTACTAAGGAGTGGTTGTCTTTCAGATTCCATACCCCTCCTCTATGTTGGATCGGACAATTACATTTATTCAACCACAGCCAACAGTAGATCTCATAATATGATATTAGATGACAATACGCCGATCAAAGATGTTGACGTACTTGGCACTGGCGACCTCATTGCTTTGGACACAGAAGGCAAAGTGAAGTACAGGACCAATCGGATTTGGTCAAATTCAATCCCTACCTCATGCTGCATGATTGGCATAGCGGTTGCACTCAATGACGTCTTGGTAGGAGTCGGGCCGGACTATCATTTACACTTGTGGCACGATGAAAATGTGACATGGACAACACAACTAAGCGGAAGCCGAGGTGTTCTGAAAGTAGCTTTCACTTGGGACAAATCATATCTGCTTGGTTTGAACATAGAAGGCGATAAAATAATTTACGCAACATTTAAAGACCCCTTTTGGATTGAAACAGAAATAGATCTTCAAGGTTTTACATTGCTTGATTTTGTGATTTCTCATTCCAACCTAATATTTGTATTGCCCAATTTTACGTCACAGTCTCTGAGTGTTCCATCAATTGCCATCGCCCTTGCCGAAAACGAAGACCACTTAGATACTATGGAAGGTAAGAAGACATTTAGTGTCTTTTTTATTCGTCTTTTTGGTAGATTTGTGATAGGTTGGACGATCGAAGTGAAGGACAACCAACAAATATCATTTTCAAATGGTTCATCCTCCATAGTTTCGATATGTATGTCTTATTCATTCATGAAAAATTACCTTCGAAGCTTTATCGAGAACATTTGAATCAAAATCGCACAAATCAATCAACTTAAAGGACATTGTCAACTGTTACGTATTATATACAAGACCATGGTTAGGGATGCTCATGGCATCAATGATGTCGTGCTTTGATGATACTGTCCGGATGTTAAAACTCATTCTAGTGATCATTGCTACTGAACACTTTATTAAAGGGGAATTTAGATGCAGTTGCAAAAAAAAGAACTACTGGGGAATCTCCTCAGTCCCAGAATTTTCAAGCGAAGTTAAAGAAATGTTTGTGTATATCTAGCTAGTCAGATATATCCCTTGTATAATATAAGCTTATGGTATTAACGTGACTTTGGTGTAAACAATTCATCTGTACATTCATGTTTTGCAGATTACCCCGTACTTTATATTAGAGATGATCATATTGTCTACTGTGCAAAGTACCCAGATGGAGTTATCTCGAAAGACGTAATACAGTATCCAAAAATTGTCGATCTTGCATTTGCAGATGAAGGAGAATTTGTCGTTTTAGACTCGAATGGGTCAATGGTAATAACCACTTCTCTCGGTAGCTCAAGTCCAATACCGAGCTCGCCACGAATTATCTCTGTGACCATCTCTAAAGAAGTGATTTACGGGGTAGGGCTGGACACGTTTTTGTATTCTCTTTCAAACTCCCTTTTACAGTGGGTTGGTCCACTACCGGACAGTGAAGGTGTCAAAAGGATAGAATATGATACATATTCAAATTTACTATGTGGTCTCTCCATCGAAGGCACGGACATTGTGTGCGCAACCAACTCAATTCCGTTTTGGGGTACAATAAATCATTTGAGTCATTATTTAACAGATTTTGCTATTATCCGAGACAGTTTGATTTTACTCCCCGAAGAGGTTGAGTTATTTATTGCAATATGCAGGGACGACCGGGTTCCGACATATGGAGGGAGAAGAGGTATATCTCTTATTTATTTGTTTATCATGCATGCTAACTCTGTATTGCCATTCTTCTATTCTTTAGAGAGTATAGTTTTGAACCTGTTTTTCATCATGTTAAGCTACCATTCTTATTTTCAACGTTACCGGCGCTACTTGAAGTACAGCATTGAGTGTAGTCGATGGTTTGAACATGAAAATCTCCTAAGCGTCAAGTTATGGTCAGATTGTCCTTTATATCCAGCTTACGGCCATTGCACAATACACACTCATATTGAAAACACGGTGTCTTCAATCGGGGTTCGAACCCTAACATACGGCATCCAGCTAGCGGAGAAGCAGAACTGCTTGGTCAAATCCCCACTCTCAAAGAGAGTGGTTCAATAACCGGGCTAAGTTGTTACATCGCTCTGACTGCGACTTCTCCATACGTTGTAAAGTTCATGAACACTCACGCTAGCACATTCAACTATCACACATCGCACACAAACTTTATCGAAGCAGTGATTACATACATCGCTTAAACTGGGCAAAGGACAGAGTTTGAAATAAGTGGAAATTCCTAGTTCACATCCTGCCTGCTTCTGAAAAAATGAAGTATAAGCTGAATGTTGTGGTCAATTAATCGGAAACTTTGCATTTAATCCTCCACAAGTAAGCTATGTATGACTGTCGCATAAATTGATGTCAAAAAGGAGTCTTGTTAGTCCAAAAATATTGGTATGTGTATCTAACCTTGGTTGTTAAAATTTTGCTCCAGAAACATCGTCATGCAGTTCTCAATTGTCAGGGTCCTTCATTTCACTATAGCAATAATGTGTGGTCCCAAATTGCCGTTACATATGGGAACTGAGAGTGTCCAAATAATAGGTAAAGATACGGACGATTAAGTGTGGCATTACATAATGTATGACAACTTCAACATCCATTTATTTCCACTGAAACTCTTTGCTCTATTTTTAGTTACACACTGTTGCCATTTCAGGGTTACAAAATCGGTGATACAATTTTACTTTCAACAAAAGTCTTACAGGTACCTGAAACTAACAAGCTAAGTTCCCACCTAACCCACAAGGCGAGTTCAAGGAATCTTCTTGCGGTTGGATCTGATAGCAAACTGTACACCGGAAGTTATATTTCGGAGGGTATTTATGAATATATTGGACAGGTGGGCAACGCTTGCTGTATCATCGATATAGACCTCTTACCAAGTGGCACACTTGTTGCAGTCGGCAGAGACAACTACCTACACACAAACCTAAACGTCCATGGCATTGGTTGGAAGGATGTAATTGAAGACAGCTGCTGTATTATAGACATAACCATATCGGACAGTGGACTTTTGATCGGTGTAGGAATCAACAATAAATTGCTCGTTCGAGACGATCTTACATCACCATGGACTGGACCGTTGCCACAAATGACTGACATGTTGAAGGTTGAAGCGGCTCCAGGGGGCTTCAATTTAATTGGGGTCGATACCTTGCATAACATAAAGGTTCTCGAAAACAGTCGTGGAGAATGGATCTCTGTTAATGATGATTTGAGTGGGCGAGAAGGACTAATAATAGACATAGCAATCGGAAAAGACGGGTCCTTTGCGTTTCTCAGTGAAGGAGAATTTGTAACAGGAAACATTCAAATAATATCGATTGCTATTGTTGACCTACCTTTAGAACAAGGTTAGCCATTAGTCGTAGCTTACAAACGATGGCTGGAACTAACACGATCGGGACTAATTGGGAAAAATCGTAGGGTGTATTAATGTTGCTTAAATGTGCAAATGTAAGCTCACCTGCTTTCCGTTTTGTTAATGCACTTGTCTTTATGACAATTTTGTAATGTAGCAACTTTAATACAACACCTAACACTTTTTGATAAATTTGAAAAATTAAATGATGCAACCTCCCAAATTTGTTCCAATCGTGTTATTACTAAGACATCAGGATGTCACTGTCCTTGCGTTCATAAAGGCAAATGTCTTTGCAATTGTTCTTAAAATTTGCAAGCGTTGTACCAGGAAAACCACAATCTGCGTACAATTTTGATTTCCGTTTATTTATCGATATAGCATTTCGGCATGTAAGCCTCACTTTTATTTATTCATATTTCAAGAAAGATAGGATTTTGTTTTCAGACTTCCTTTACTCGATCTTGTCTGCATCTGTCGCAAGGACAATGTCATTGTTTATTTATCAGTATTATCCTTGGTAGGTACCGAGACATGCCAAAACATTATAGTTCAAATTAGCCTAAATTACTTTGTGTCTACATTCTTCGGAATGTCAATCGAGTATGACCGAATCATGTCTGTTGTTTTCCATTTTTCTAATTTTTACGGGATGTATTTTTACTAAAAAATAAGACATGGCACCATCATCCCATGATTGAAAGTATATTTTTATAGACAACAGAAACAATTAATTTATCTCAGCCACGATCCATTATTCTATTATTAGCTGTCCATCGTAATCTCGCACGTGAGCGTAAGTCGTATCGATGTCTGTTCCTCCGTTTATCTGTTGGTTGCTGAAGGAGTGCGATAGGTATCTTAAACATGGCTGATGAGATTAACTTTAAATATAACATACGCAAAAATACAATACAATAAAGCTGCTGGCATTTATAAAGATTTGCGTTGTTTACCTTGTAAGATAATATAGTAATCGACAGTCAACATTTTGCAATAATGAGAAAGCCATTATGAGAGCTCATGAGAAAGCTATATGTTCCCTTTACAAATCTAAATTAGCTGGCATGCTATCTCATTAACAGCTCTTCTGATGTAAATAACGTGTGATACTTGAGTTGATATTTAATGGGAGAGCTAATGATACCAATTTCATCATTAATTGTTCTGAAACCACAAGCATTCTTATAATGACAGGATCGAATCCTCTAATCTTATAAATCTGTTACACATGCTAAGAAACATATGACAGATTATACTGGTTTATAAAATTAGAGATACATATCAGGATAGACTCGAACAAAGGCAATGAAACTAGATATGTGAATATTAGACATAATACAACAGAAGTAAAAATCATACGATCCAATTAATAATTTGCACAATCGACATATTACACAATACAAACTTGCCATGTGAATGGATATTGCAATGGTCTATGAGTAGAGGAAGACGTTAAGCAATTCCATATTTCGCAATTAATAATTTGCGAAATAAGGACCTGACCTATTTTGATGAAAGTTATTACTTTGATGGATGACAAGATCTCCTGAAAGGCCTTTAATATCTTCAGGTTAAGCATATTTTAATTTGCAGTTTAGTAAACCATCATAATAAGGTAAGCAAAAACTTGAAGTACTCAGACAGAGACGATATAACTTGTTACCCATACAGCTATGACTGAGAAATAGTCAATTTATTGTCAAAATTACACTCATTACGGACATTTGCGGTTCCTTCATTTTGATGTTTAATGGCGGGGGCCTGCCAGCAACCATGATTATTTTTTTCTTGTTCACTTTCGATGTGGAGTAGTTAAGCTCGGACGGAGAGAAATCATATGCAGCAGGTAACGGGAAAATTAATCATACTTTCATTGTTTGCAATACATACATACGTACAGAAATACAGTTTTGTGTCATACATAACATAAGACGAAGCATTAGATCACACAGATTTGAAATGTCATGGTAAATAAAGTTAATATTGTTATTAATTTCGGACATTCATGAAGTATATTTAATTCTTGTCATTGAATTTTGGTAAAGATTTTCCCAATGCCAATTTATCGCAGAAAACGATAGCTTAAATCTTTTGCGAAAACATATTGACCAAAAACTTAAGAAAGAAATCAACGTTGGGAATTGATAAACTGATAGAATTTAGGAAAAAAAGTCGTTGAATCTGTGCTTCTTTAACGTCTGTGCAAAGACAAAACAAGTGGGAGTTTAAATAGTGAAAACTAAGACGAAATATGCCAAAAATTTTCAGAACGCTATATTACTCTGTTCGAAAGTCTAAATCATGAAAGTTATAATGGAATCCCTCAGGATGTTTACTGATTTCGAACTGTATATAGACACATTGGTAGGTATTATACGATGCAGCTATTCTATCACAGCTACTCGAGACACTTTTCGTCAACAAAGATGTTCTCTTTTCTCTAACAATTTTTAACTTTCACAAACGGCGATCCGAAAAATCTATCGATGGGAAATATCGCCGTCTTTGAAAAAGAAGTACTATGAGTTAGCTGTCTTAGCATTTTGCCCATTTCCATCGAAGTATTTTTGTAGTCTTTTCATGGTAAAGTTTAATGAGCAGTGTGACAAAAACTGAGATAAAAACCCATAGCAATTGTAAAACTTCATTATGCCAATTCTGGGATTGCAAAAAATCTGACACTTTCGATCTTTATTAAGCCATTTAAGACTAGGTCGGTAAATTAGCAGCAATCGTCGGATGAAGTCCCCACTAATTATTTTCCTGAAAAAATTCACAGGCATATGTATTTATATGTATCTTATTTGGTTATTTGTTTGAGATATGTTTGTTTCTTCGCCTAAGAGTCATTGGCGTTTCTATATGTATTAATTATTTTTTAGTGACAACTACAAGTGGAACAACAATGACGACGTCTATGGTGTCAGCTGCACAAGGTATTTTAATCACATTTCAAAGAACTTAAAATTTTTTGTATAATGCTTGTGTCGAATGCTTCTCAAGAAAAGTTCTAAAGAGGGTTGATATTTGCTTATTCCGCCTACAAGTATTATAAATGTGTATATTATTTTCTTATGAAAACTTAATTATCACCGATCTAATGTTTAACATTGCAGAAAATATTGCCGGTTTGTTCTGTAAACGTGTAAAATTGTAAAACGTTTGTAAGTTTGTGAGAACTTTATTTTTGAAAATAGTATGTGATTTAACAAAAAAAGACATCAGTTTATCCGTCATGTTTGATCCATTTAAGAAGATGAGCAATAATTTGTGATTCTCAAAGATCAAGTGATAAACGCCTGTTGAAAGCAAATATATTGTAAAGTGGAGATATTAAAAGACTATCAATCACTGTGGCCTGTCCTGGCATCTGGAAAATCACAAAACTTAGCATGCACATCACAATCTCCAAACAATGAAATTAAATCAGATAGATAATCGACAAGATATACTAAATCAGGTAAGACAATCGATACAGATAAATACTTAGGCGTTATTACACGACCTTTGATCAATATATTCGAGTGATGTGTCCGTGTTTTGAATAGAGACTAAATCAACTGAAATCGACCTTTCTTCTTCTCGCTGTACTCATAAAAAGTTCACCTTGGTTGCTAAGGAGTGATCGGATCAAAATACTTGCACAGCGCCATCGTTCGATTTCAAGAGTATGGTCAGCTGAAAGCATAGAGCAAGCAGCTCCGCCACATCTATGAATGCAAAGTGGATATAGCAGCCGTTCCAGTCATTATACATGTCCTTAGATGTCAAATATGCTTAATTTACCATTTTGGAAAGGACTTTGTGATCAGATAGGGAAAGTGTGAAATGAGTACACTGTTAGCTGTATAGGGTCGTATTCGAAAACATTTCAAAGGTACACATGCACGTGTATTTTCGTTACTGGCTGGACTAAATCGAACTCAACTTCTTTTAACAACCTAAAAGAAAATTTGACTTTCTTTATTATCTTACATTGTATCCGAAACACGCACAGGACATGATCATGTCCTGTGAATATCACTTACAGGTACAAATCGGAAATAATATTAATAAGTACACCTTCTCTGTCGCGGGTATTTTCAGTGCGGTTGGATTTTGTGGCTCATTTATGGCTGTAAGCGATGTAGCTCACCACCTAGATATACAAATTCGTCACATGAAGCTTGTAATATAACGGTTCTATCATGATGACGATGCACTGTTGACCGAGAATCTTCAGCAGCGTAGACGACATGAAAACACTGCACCATATGGGACCGTCCGTGAACGATGACGGGTGTCAGTCGCAAAGCGTAAAAATTTCAATGCATTCGTTTGTATGTTTTTGGTAAAACTTCACTTGTACCTGATGGAAATGCCTATTGACTTACTGCAAACAACAATTTTTGACCATAATTGTCAAAGACGATTCGGAGTAGCATCAGTCCTATTCGCTCAGCTGTTTTATGTATATATTTTTTACTATAGCCAAAACGGGATTCGAACGCTCACACACTCACGACAATATCGCCTAGCTGCTAGGCCTCACACAAAACCAGTCGGCCACCGTTTCCAACCCTATATTAAGATACCAGCGAAGTTCACGCGTATGCCTAGCTGTATGTAGTCCGTTTACAGTGAAAATATAATTCGTATTTTAACGTGTTAATTTACGGGTTCGTATAAGTACCCTCTAAACAATAGGTGAAGGCAATGCAGTCCTAGTGTGTATGAAAATAGTAAATAGTAGTGGATATCTTTTAATAGGAAAACAAACGCTATTCAATATTAAACTGAATAACTTTCATGACAGATGAACCAACAGTGACTACAGAGAAGAATCAATCTATTCGGCGTGAGTATTTCGATCCACAAGCAACCCCTGTGTTTAGTGGAAATGCCAGTGATATAAGAAAGAAGAACACTGATCTTCAAACAGATCAGCCATTCGGAACAGGTAAAAAAATGTTGCGTTGGTGGTGCAAATTTGCTTCCAAGACTTCTCAGAAATCATTTAAGGTCTGAGACTCATCAAAACCACGGATTGCTTGAAAGGATTTTATCAAAAATATCTTAATCTGGTTTTAAAATTGAATATGTCCGTCAAGGGAGTTGCTCTGTCATTTTTTTTAATTGTGAATAGAAGTACATCATAAAAATTTCATACGCTGCCTTTCCTTCAGTTAGAATACTCACCATAACCATTGTTGCCTAAACGTTCAAAGAAGCCCTATTCCAAGATAGACGTGAGTTTTGGACTTAGTAGATCGATATATCAGTGGAAACAGCGACACCACAAAAACATGACATTGTTTTTTTGGCAGCTGGAAGACAATAATATTAACGTCCGCCATTAATTTTGTTACCTTCCGAACTTGTTTTTTTCAGTGCCATGGCTGGGTCATCCTTTTTATGACAAATCAACGAGACAACTAGCAAACATCAAAACATTATCAACTTTTTTATATGAAATAATTTAGGTTTATTAGTAAATATGCTTATTTTCTAGTTATTTGCTATGCCCAATGATGCCCGTTAAAGAGACCCTAGTATACCGACTACTGAAATAGTATTTAATCAACGTGTTTTTTTCTCCAGCATCATACAATACTGTCTTAAAAGTTGGCATACCCATTATTGCCTGCGCTGGATTTGTAGTGATGATTGGTTTCTTGAGGAAATATAAGAAGAAGAATGCCACCAAGAAAGATGAGTGTGAAGCACGTAAAGGGGAGAGAAGGAACGCTAGAATAGGTCGAAGAAATAGGCTAAAGCTTCGATATATCTTACGTGAAATTTTTTAGCCCTATATTAATTAAAAGGCAGCTTTTCAGCTACAATCAATTTCGAGGCATGTATTTAAATTTGAAATAATCTTACACACGCTTCATGGTGTATATTTTCTCTCGTTGTTGTATGAAAATAAATAAAATGTTACTTTCTAAATTTCTGACTTGTATAAATTATGTCTTTATATTTGAGAAGGCTTGAGTAATCCAGTTTTAAATAACTTAACCCATGGTTCATTATTTTTTTATGATTTATATTTGTCAATAACGTTCATTAGAGGAACTTGTTTAACACCAGAAATCCTAGATGTATTTTAGCTGTATTTTTAAGGCCGTTTAAACGGGCTGAAATTTTAACAAGTCGCGTTTGTTAAGCAAATCCTGCGTAAATGAAGACCACTTGCAGATTGGAGACTGGTTGAACTGCCTCCCTATTTTACTAGAAAGTTTTTGTCTGGGCGTGTTCCTGCCCTCTATTTACGACATCAATAGTTGTATTCAATATTGTAGTTAGACTGACTCACCTTGGAACACTATTTCTGTATTAAGGCACACCAAAATAGTGTACGACTAACACAGAGTTGCTGAAGAAATATCAATTGTACAACTATCATACCGTATGTGTCTATTCTTTCTCAGAGTTTGTTTGCTACCTACAATTTCCTGTACGTCTTTCGCTTATTGTTTCCACGTGTATCCGAACTTTTACATATTAGAACCAGCTGTCAATGACATGTGGTAATGATTCTTCTGGCAATAAACTTACTAAAGAAAAAGAACTATTGTTTCCATTATATTTATTGCGAATCCTTTTATTTTGCTTTACTATTAATGATATATGAGTTTCGTGTAGGTTCATGAATAGGAAGGTGAAAAATCGCAATTTCAAGATTAACTCTCAGTCTGTGGTGTCAATGTTAAAAAATTAGTCAATTGGTAGCAAATGTCAGCTCTTATCGTCAATATCTGACATTGTCTTCTCTTTATCAAGGTGCACATGACCGCGCATCTACTTTCAAATTCATGGTATTTAAATTGAATACGTCCCTTTCCTTCTATGTAACCTTTTTTGAAGGACACTAGTGACAAACACAAGCTGACTATATAGTAAATCACGTATAATTCCCATTGGTTTGTACTCTTGAAGATTGCCCATCGTAAATGTTTTTTGTACTGCTTATTACTAATCATGTGAAGCATACCAATCATTACTTGATTATGTCAACCAAAAGTGCGTTAAAGGACTACCGTAATCATCGTGGGTTTTTGGTACCACAAATGCCATAAGGAAATTATGACCTGCTAAAGTAATGATTATATATGGAATTGCAATACGTAAGTTTGTTTTGCCATTTCCATATAGTAAAAAGTATGTTTTATTGTTTTAAAAGCCACTCCAACTCTCCCTGCTTTTCCTTTTGCTATTCAATATTGCTTAGGACATGGTAATAGGAAAATTGCACAGAAAATAATGCTCTCTCGATTTTCAATCAAACGATTTTTTTCCAACTAATTCAACATGAGAATTGAGATATGTGGCGTAACAAGGTTTCCGAACTGATAAAACTCGCCAATTAATTTGCATACACATGAGGGACATGGTAGGTATTTGTCAAATACTGAACAGGAGGATATGTACCTCTCAATTACTGTTCGAAGTGCTGAAAGAAGTCGTCATTACTGCTCGGTAGACGATAAAACAATTGATTTAGTATGTGGTAAATTAATGTTTAAATTTCGAGTATTAAGTATTGGGAACGTTTGCTGAAGGCTTGTAGACAGGTAGCCGCACACATCGTAAGTGGAAAAGAGGAACATAAAGAGATTTTTATCGCCACCTTCGGGACGAAGGCGTTTTTAAATAAGCCAGGGAAACGTACCAATGTAATTCAGACTTAAAAAAAAGTTTTTCTTTGACCGAGAGTTGGTTCAGAATATGACGAAAGATCCGCAGTGGCACAATCGATTAGCATGCCCTAGCTTTAAAACAGCATGCTATCAACAGATGCACCGTCCATTGCACTGCGGGAGGTTCTGAATACAGTGGGGTTCGAACCCACAACATACGGCATCCAGTCACCTAGCGGAGAAGCATAAGACAAAAAAACTCCCCAATTCCCACTCTTAAAAAGAATGGTTAAATCACCGAGCTAAGTTGTTACATTTTTCTGACTGCGCCCTCTCCACTCGTTGAAGAGTTCAGAAGCACTCATGCTCGCACACTCAATTTTCACACATCGCACACAAACTTTATATCAAAGCAATTAATGCATAAATCGCTTAAACTGGGCGAAAGACAGCCTCCGGGACAATTTTATCCACTCGACCCAGGGTAGAGAATACAGTGTCTTCATTTGCGGTTCGAACCCACAACATACGGCATCCAGTCACCTCGCGGAGAAGCAACAGACAGAACAACTCGGTCAAATCCCCAATCTCAAAAAAGAGTGGTTCAATCACCGAGCTAGCTAAGTTGTTACATATTTCTGACTGCCACCTCTCCACACGTTGTAGAGATCAGAAGCACCCACGTTCACACACTGAACTTTTACACATCGCACACAAACTTTTTATCGAAGCAATGAATGCATATGGGTCTGAGCTCAGGCCTCAATTGAGGATGTCTTTCTTTGACGTTTTCCGTCAAATTAACACGCTTAGGGTGTCAGATACGTCAACAGACCTCTTCTTATTTTACTTGAATATTTTTCACCATGAGGTGGCAAGTTAGCAAAGATCGCAGACTTTGGTGACCTTCATCTATTCTTTCAGCTAAGGAAGAAAGGACTATTGGACTATTGTTCACATATTTAACGAACATAATTAGCCCTCTATTCGCGATTCTAAATTTTGAGACTCAACATCAGCTTTTTGCAACAGTATTGCATTAATACAAAGTGCTCAGGAACAGATGTCGGGACACTCATCTGGTATCTGAAGACTGAAATATTCTGCCATGTGCGGAGCGCCCGCACACGGCTGAATCTCAATCTTGTTTATTTGGTCCACTGTTTGACCGCAATTTTGAAGTCGGTTGAGTAATATAGTTTCACCGTCTTTTTTGTGTGTAAAAATCAAAAATTCAATTAATCCTATTCTGTAATTCCGAAAATTGTGACATTAACCTTTGTTTTCTTGATCACAACAGAAAATGCTTTTAAGATTTCATAAGGAAAGCTTTAGATAACCTTTCACACGGTCACGCTGTCCGAGACGCATATCACCTTAATTAAGCCTGTGCCTAGCAATAGTAAGCGTGTGTCAAACTAAGTATGTGCATGACATTTCGACATTTCGTTGATTGATCACTTAATCAATTTCTTTCAACATTTAAATAAAAAATGTGAAATACTAGGAACCTGTGGTGTACATTTTAGGTGAGGCCAGATGAAATTATCACTCAGAGTTAGTCAAGGCAAGGAAATAAACATTCTTGCCGGCTTGATTTCATTTATATTCATTTGCATTTTGTCCATATACCAAAATTACAAAAATTAATTATCGTACTATCATTATACTATAAAGATACGAGGTATCTAAACTTTATTATTGTGAATTCTTGGGAGAGAACCACTTAGAACATGACTATAAGGTATATATTAACCAAAATTCAAGAAAAAACATACTACGAGGATCGGAAAAGGCGACTCAGAGCTACAACAAAGGCGATGCTGTTCGAGTGAATAGGTTAGAGCGGATTGTAAAATATTAAAGTTACAGTAGCAAATTCAGGAAATTAACCTCTGGTCAAAGGTGTGGCTCTTGTATTAGTTCTGATATTCACTGGCTGTAAAACGTCGGCTCTCCTTTGTGCCAAAACAACATCTGTCGTTTACCCTGGAAACAAGCCGGTTGGCATCTGGGTTGAAAATGTGATTCCTCAAAATTTTAACTATAAATATATATCGGTGACTCCGATTTAAATTGCTCTTGTGAACATGTAAAAAACTAATGTCGGCATAGTAATGTTGATCGTATAACAAATATGGCGTTGTTCTCGTGTTTCCATAATATCATTTTACTATGCAACGGAAAGCAAACAAGCGATAGTTGACAGTATTAAAGAGAAAACTATGGTTTTTGGCCTTAGCAGTTCATGAAAACAGCTAAAAAGATTGTACGGAAAGTAAACAAGACATAGTTGACAGGATTAAAGAGAAAACAATGGTTTTTGGCTTGAGCAGTTCATGAAAACAGCTAAAAACATTGTGTAAATTTTTAATCATGGTATGCTTGCTAGCATGAGTGTGATATACATCGTTTACAGCAGACTACGAGAGTTGGATGGAAAGTTTTGAGCCTGACTATGACGTCCTACTGGAATGAGTTTCTATCTTATTTACTTTTCAACATAGTCCCTCTTGTGGTCCACACACTTTTGCAAGCGGTGCTACAGCGCTAGGATCCCTGCCTTGTAGAAGGTTTCATCTTGCTCGTCCAAAATGTCCTGAACGGCGGATATGACTTCATCATCATCTTCAAAATACTTTCCAGCTGACTTTTTCTTTATGATGGGGAAGAGATGAAAGTATGATGGTGCTAAGTAAGGAGAGTATGGTGGGTGTGGACGAGTTTAAAGCCGCAGCCATGCCCTGTTGCCATGGCAATTACTGACTGGGGTTGGAGTATTGTCCTGATGGAACAAAACACCTTTTTTTTCTCAATTTTTCTCGTCTTTTTATAGCCTCCCTGAGTCTTGTATCAGTATTGTACACAGCGAACTGAAAATAAACCAGTCAGTTAGTAATCTGAAGAGTTGAAATTTATGCAAACCAAGCTTCATTGATCTGGTATCGCTCCTTCCAAGTTAGGCTCAAAACTTTTCATCCAAGCCTCGTATGTATAGTGTATCCTACAAAGGTCTGAGAAAGTATCCTAAAACGTTGAAATATAAATGACATAGCGTCACCATTCCGTATTCAGGTTGTTGCTCATTTTCGGCATATAAGAATGAATGGAGGCAAGAACAGATAATATCCGATGTATGAACCCAAACCAGCGCGGTTCGATTAGTTCTAAATTTTTCGTTGTAAAAGTAAGTCACCCCTTGCCAATCGTACATCACTACGAAATGCAAAAGAACCGGCGTTCGAGATAACATTCGCACGGGGATCATTCATTCTCCAAACTCGTCGTTTATTACATTATTTATTAAAATACATGAAAATTGTTGTGTTCTGTTACCTCATCTTAAATTGTATTGTACATAATTCGCTCTTGAGTGGAAACATAATTGTTTGATACAAATTTTTTTGTGGTGGAACGTTTCAATACATCAAAATACTGTTCCAGTTGACTCTAAAATACTCATTAACAATATCATGAGTAAGTTTTCTATACGTTATCTAATGAGTTTAATATTTGTTGAAAGAAGGTCCAATTTCGTCGGTCTTGAATCATGCTGGCGTTGTTTACCATGACCAAATTTGTTATTAATCAACCACGGATTTCTCGGAAGGACATTATCAAAAATATCTTAGTCTGGGTGTAAAATCGAATATGTCGGTCAAAGCAGTTGCTCTTACATTCTTTTAATTGCGAATAGAAGTACAACATAAAAATTCCATACGCTGCCTTTCCTTCAGCTAGAAAAATCACCATAGTCATTGTTGCTTAAACTTTTTAAGATCGTCTAAAACTTTTAAATCGTCAAGTCGCGTTTGTGAAAAGAATGCTGCATAAATAAAGACCATTTGTGTAGTGACCAGTACATTCTATACATATGTTAATTTGTTGCAGCTAGTAATTGCACTGCACCTGTGTATTTGCACCTGCATTTGTATTTTGTGTATTTAATAGAAGAAGTGAATAAATCGGGCACTCATTGCTTAGTCATCCTCGTGTTAGCTCCCTTTACTGCATGTATTGGTGTATGCCTTAAAACTTGGCTATTCTGAACATTAAAATTTGCAGATTGGAAACTGATTGAACTGCCTCCCTATTTTATATTTAGCTTTTGTGTGGGCGTGTTCCTGCCCTCTGTTTACGACTTCAATAGTTGTATTCAATATTGTAGTTAGACTGACTCACCTTGCAACACTATTTCTATATTTCGGTACACCAAAATAATGTACAACAAATACACAGTTGCTGAAGAAATATCAATTGTACAACTATCATTCTCTCTCTGAGTTTGTTTGCTAAGTACAATTTCCTGTACGTCTTTTGCTTATTGTTTCCACGTGTTCCCGAACTTTTACACATTAGGACCAGCTCTCCATGGCATGTAGCAATGATTCATCAGGCAATAAACTTAGTAGGGAAAAGAGCTATTGTTTCCATAATATTTATTGCCAATCTTTTTATTTCGCATTACTATTAATGGATATATGAGTTTCGTCTAAGTTCACGAATAGGAAGGTGAAAATCGCAATTTCAAGATTAATTCTAAGTCTGTGGTGTCAATTTTAAAAATTAGTCAATTCGTAGCAAATGTCAGCTCTTATCGTCAATATCTGACAATGTCTTCTCTTTATCAAGGTGCCTATGACCACGGATCTACTTTCAAATTCTTAGTATTCAAATTTAATACATGCATTTTCTTCTTTGTAACCTTTTTCGAAGGACACTAGTGACAAAAACAAGCTGACTCTATAGTTAATTACGTATAATTCCCGTTTGTTTGTACTCTTGGAGGTTTCCTATCTTAGAATGTTTTTTGTACTACTCATTACTAATCATGTGAAGCATACCAATCATCACTTGATTATGTCAATCAAAAGTGCGTTAAAGAACTACCGTAATCATCGTCAAAGAGCAACAAAACCCGTGGGTTTTTGGTACCACAAATGCCATAAGCAAATTATGACCTACTGCAGTAATGATTATCTACGAAATGGCAATAAGTTAATTTGTTTTGCCATTCTGATATAAAAAAATGTTTTATTGTTTAAAAAACCACTCTAACTCTCCTTGCTTTTCCTTGTGCTATTCGATATTGCTGAGGACATGGTGATTGGAATTTTTTACAGAAAAAAAAGCTCTCTCGATTTTCCATCAGACGGTTTTTTTCAACTCATTCAACAAGAGAATTGAGATATGTGGTGTACTCAAGGTTTCCGAACTGATAAAACTCGCCAACAAATTTACATGCACATGATGGACATGGAAGGTGTTTGTCAAATATTGAACAGGAGGATAGACACCTCTCAATTACTGTTCGAAGTGCTGAAAGAAATCGTCATTACTGCTAGGTGGACGATAAAACAATGGTACCAGTATTGATTTAGCATTTGGTAAAATAATGTTTACAGTTCGAGTATTAAGTATTGGGAACGTTTGCTGAACGCTTGTAGACGGGTAGCCGCAAACATCGTAAGTGGAAAAGAGGAACATAATGAGATTTTTATTGTCACCTTCGGGGCGATGGCGTTTCTAAATATGCCAGGGACACTCACTAATGTAATTTAGACTTAAAAAAGTTTTTCTTTGACCGAGAGTTTGTTCAGAATATGACGAAAGATCCTCTGTGGCACAATCGATTAGCGTGCCCTTGCTTTAAAACAGCATGCTATCAACAGATGCTCCGTCCATTGCACTGAGGGAGGTTCTGAATACAATGGGGTTTGAACCCACAACATACGGCATCCAGTCAGCTAGCGGAGAAGCAACAGAAAAAACAACTCGGCCAAATTCCCACTCTTAAAAAGAATGGTTAAATCACAGAGCTAAGTTGTTACATTTTTCTGACTACGCCCTCTCCACACAACAGCATTGCATTAATAGAAAGTGCTTAGGAACAGATGTCGGGACACTCATCTGGTATCTGAAGACTGAAATATTCTGCTGTGTGTGGAGCGCCCGCACACGGCTGAATCTCAATCGTGTTTATCTGGTCCACTGTTTGAAGTCGGTGGAGTAAAGTAAAGTTTCACTGTCTTTTTTGTGAGTAAAAATCGAAAATTCGATTAATCCTATTCTGTAATTCCGAAAATTGTGACATTAACCTTTGTTTTCTTGATTACAACAGAAAATTCTTTAAAGATTCCATAAGGAAAGCTTTAGAAAACTTTTTAAACGGTCGCGCTGTCCGAGACGCATATCACCTTACTTAAGCCTGTGCCTAGCAATAGTAAGCGTGTGTGAAACCAAGTATCTGCATGATATTTCGATATTTTGTTTATTGATCACATAATCAATTTCTTTCAACATTTAAATAAAAAAATGAAATACTAGGAACCTGTGGTGTACATTTAGATGAGGACCTGATGAAATCATCACTCAAAGTTAGTCAAGGCGAGGAAATAAACTTATTCTTGCCGGCTTGATTTCATTTATAGTCATTTGCATTTTGTCCATATACCAAAAGTACAAATAATTATTTATCGTACTTTCATTTTACTATAAACCTACGAGAAATCTTAACTTTATTATTGTGAATTCTTGGGAGAGAACCACTTAGAACATGAATGTAAGGTATATATTAACCAAAATGCGAAACAAACATACTACGAGGATCGGAAAAGGCGACTCAGAGCTACAACAAAGGCGATGCCGTTCGTGTGAATAGGTTGGAGCGGATTGTAAAATATTAAAGTTACAGTAGAAAATTCAGGAAATTAACCTCTGGTCAAAGGTGTGGCTCTTGTATTAGTTCTAGTATTCACTGGCTTTAAAACGTCGGCGCTCCTTTGTGCCAAAACAACATCTGTCGTTTATACTGAAAACAAACCGGTTGGCATCTGGGTTGAAGATGTGATTCCTCAAAATTTCAACTATAAATATATATCGGTGACTCCGAATTGATTAAAATTGCTCTCGTGAACATGTAAAAACTAATGTCGGCATAGTAATGTTGATCGTATAACAAATATGGCGTTGTTCTCGTGTTGCCATAATATCATTTTACTATGCAACGGAAAGCAAACAAGCGATAGTTGACAGGATTAAAGAGAAAACAATGGTTTTTGGCCTTAGCAGTTCATGAAAACAGCTAAAAAGATTGTACGGAAAGCAAACAAGACATAATTGACAGGATTAAAGAGAAAACAATGGTTTTTGGCTTGAGCAGTTCATGAAAACAGCTAAATAGATTGTGTAAATTTTCTATCATGGTATGCTTGCTAGCATGAGTGTGATATACATCGTTTACAGCAGACTACGAGAGTTGGATGGAAAGTTTTGAGCCTAACTATGACGTCCTACTGGAATGAGTTTCTATCTTATTAACTTTTCAACATAGTCCCTCTTGTGGTCCACACACTTTTGCAAGCGGTGCTACAGCGCTAGGATCCCTGCCTTGTAGAAGGTTTCATCTTGCTCGTCCAAAATGTCCTGAACGGCGGATATGACTTCATCATCATCTTCAAAATACTTTCCACCTGACTGTTTCTTTATGATGGGGAAGAGATGAAAGTATGATGGTGCTAGGTAAGGAGAGTATGGTGGGCATGGACGAGTTTGAATCCGCAGCCATGCCCTGTTGCCATGGCAATTACTGACTGGGGTTGCAGTATTGTCCTGATGGAACAAAACACCTTTTTTTTCTCAATTTTTCTCGCCTCCCTAAGTCTTGTATCAGTATTGTACACAGGGAACCGAAAATAAACCAGTCAGTTAGTAATCTGAAGAGTTGAAATATATGCAAACCAAGCTTCATTGATCTGGTATCGCTCCTTCCAAGTTAGGCTCAAAACTTTTCATCCAAGCCTCGTATGTATAGTGTATCCTACAAAGGTCTGAGAAAGTATCCTAAAATGTTGAAATATAAATGACATAGCGTCACCATTCCGTATTCAGGTTGTTGCTCATTTTCGGCATATAAGAATGAACGGAGGCAAGAACAGATAATTTCCGATGTATGAACCCTAACAAGCGCGGTTCGATTAGTTCTAAATTTTTCGTTGTTTAAGTAAGTCACCCCATGCCAATTGTACATCACTACGAAATGCAAAAGAACCGGCGTTCCAGATGGCCTTCGAACGGGGATCATTCATTCTCCAAACTCGTCATTTATTATTACAACTGATATATTATAAGAAAGTGTGGTATATATGTATGTACTACATACGGCTTGTGTTCAATCGAGTTAGAACTCACAATATACGGCTCCCAGTCGCCTAGCGGAGAGGCAACAGACAGAACCGCTCGGCAAAATCCCAACTCTCAAAAAAGAGCGGTTCAATTTTTCTGACTTCGACCGCTGCACACGTTGTACAGTTCTGAAGCACTCATGGTCGTACACTCACTATCACGCATCGCACACAGACTTTATAAAAGCAATGAATACGTCAATTAAACTGGGTAAATGTATGTATGTATGTATGTATGTATGTATGTATGTATGTATGTATGTATGTATGTATGTATGTATGTATGTATGTATGTATGTATGTATGTATGTATGTATGTATGTATTTATGTATGTACATAAGTATGTATATAAGTATGTATGTAAGTGTGTGTATATGTATGTATGTATGTATGTATGTATGTATGTATGTATGTATGTATGTATGTATGTATGTATGTATGTATGTATGTATGTATGTATGTATATAGAGCAGTTTGTTTGATGTGATTCTTCAACTTACCTTCGCAGGTCGTCGGCTAAGGAGCTAAACTTAAGCGTGTTATAAAAGATGAATATATATGTATGCAATTTAAAAGAATGTATTTCAAGAGAAATAACACGAATATAATAAGAACATTTATTTAAAATGATAGTCTTGACTTGCATAAAAGCTGGCGCTTTAAATCTTTAACCTTAATTTTTTTACTAGGGTGTGGTTCACAAAGGTTGCTTGTGGTAAAATACTTTATCACATGACTTCAGATCACTCACAACCCAAACCTCACTTAATGACGTGATCATAAGTGGGCTGACATCGGGCTAACACTCATTGTGAAGTAAATTTGAGGTGAGTTACTTAAATTATGCCTTAAAATACGCTGGTGAAGCTTTCGGCATTTATACCCGGTCTTTAGATGTATTTCCCATCACTTAATCGCAAACTAGCTAGCTAATAAATAGCAAAGGAGTTTATAAATGTGGCCGGCATGCTAATATGCAAGCGTTTACCTTAGTTAAAAACGAGAATGTAAACTAACTTTGCAATTAATTTCTTCTCTCGACCTCATATATCCATCAAGAATGATTAAAATGACTTATTTCTGCGTTCTACATCAACTTCTTTCGGGAAAGACATATTTTTTGTGTGCGACGCAGCCGTTTTGTCACCCTTTAGTAATATGCAATGTTACGAACATCAGGAATATGTCGAAATTGATGTTATGTAGAAACTGAAATTGGTCAATTGGTACAAGAAGGTCGTGACCAGAGATCGACTACCAGTCACGTATTTTGCTTTCAATTGCGTTCAGTATTGCAGGATAAATGGGTCTAGCGTACTTATTAAGCATGTGTCAATCACGGCAAAGTTTACTTAATGACACTATAGTTTTCAGGAAACCTAATTGATGGTATTTGCAAGACGTATACCTACAACTGCAAGACGTATACCTAAAACCACGTTGTAATTTAAAGTGATCGTCAGTTTGACAACTTACATGAAAATGTAGCTAGTCTTGAATACTGATCTCTGTTGCGTCACGCTGCTTGATCCTTCCACAGGGATTTATTCAGGGACAATAAATACTGATATGATAAAAACGAATTACGTTTCGTTGTCTTCAATTTTTTCTGTCTGCCTTTCTCTAACCTATACGCTTTTCTCGATCGAGACGTGTGTGTGTGTGTGTGTGTGTGTGTGTGTGTGTGTGTGTGTGTGTGTGTGTGTGTGCATGTCTGTTGGTGTGTCTGTATCTGTGTCTGTGTGTGAAAGTGCTTGTGTGAAAGTGACAGTGCTTCGGTGAACTCTTACCTGAATATTTTGCAGGTTAATCGAGTCGACGTCTGCAGGATTATCGATTCTGATTCCCTAAGGGGAGACAGCTAGCTGACTCGCCATACTATGAGTACCTCAAAGTCGTCGGTTATTTGCAATGCATTATGAATATTCAGATGTTTAGGTGGCCATGTTCTTGCATAAATAAGCGTCTGTGTTGATACGGGTAACCAGCTGGTCGAGTAGTCAAGTATAGAGCAATGTGTCATGCCTTTAGCCACGATTTGTGGCAACACAACGGTGAACGAGTATAGTGGTGCAGTCATTTCCGTTGGCATATTATTGTATCATGGATATGACTTTTTGTCTTTTCTAAGCTCAAAACACACAAAAATACCAAAATGACAGGGTTAATCAGAACGAATGACCATTGAGGGGAAATTTACGTACAGACACCAAACGAATTTTTGACACATACACATTGGCTGAATTTGAACTTGTAGAAGGTTTGCTAAATTCTCCCGTAAGGTTAAGTGTAAATAGCCGGAAAGTGACATACTTACACATCAATCTAATGAGGATAACTTCTACCTGTCTACGGCCTATTTCGTTACAAGTTATGAACCAGATATGAACTGAATATGCTCACGTGTTTTACAACAGGTTCATTAGTAGTAGTACGCTTCACAGAACAATAAGATATATGTTATCACTAATGAAGCAGGTTTTTTTCAATATCGCACAGTACTTTCAGATTTTAATCACTAATTACAAAACTTTATTTAATATGCAAATGAGCTTTTAATTAGCTTGACACTGCTCAATGCTTCATGGGACAATTAGAAATCCATCAGATCAACATTTGTAGCACGTTTTATTTAATGCAGTATTTTTAGAGTAATATCACTAATTACAAAGTTTATTAAATATGCAAATAATCCCTATATTAACTTGACACTGTTCAATGATTCATAGCACAATTAAATATTTATTGAATCAATATCTGTAGCACGTTTCACAAAATTTGGTGCCGTAATTTCAGAGTTACCGGTATATACCTAATTACAAAGTTTATTAAATATGCAAATGAACCCTTAATTAACTTTACACTACTAAATGGTTTACAACACAGTTAGATATCTGTCAGATCAGTATACGCAGCAGTTTTCATCTGATTTGATGCAGTTATTTTGGAGTTATATGTCTACTTATACAACTTCATGAAATATGCAAATGAGCTAATTATTAACTTGACACTGTTCAATGCTTTTCAGTACAATTGGATATTTATCGGATCAACATCTGTAGCAAGTTTCATCAAATTTGACGCTGTAATTTTGGAGTAGTATCACTAATTACAAAGTTCATTAAATATGCAAATAAACCCTTAATTAACTTCACACAAGTAAATGCTCTACACCACAATTAGATATCTGTCGAATCAGTATCTGCAGCAGATTTCATAACATTTGGTGCAGTTATTTTGGAGTTATATCACTAATTACAAAACTTCATAAAATATGCAAATGACCTATTTGTTAACTTGACACTGCCAAATGCTTCAGAGTACAATTAGATATTTATCAAAACAATATCTGTACCCAATTTCAAAGACTTGGGTGCCGTAATTTCAGAGTTATATACCTAATTACAAAGTTCATTAAATATACAAATGAACCCTTAATTAATTTCACACTACTGAATACCTTACACTACAGTTAGATATCAGTCGGATCAGTATCTGCAGCAGATTTCATCACATTTGGTGAAGTTATATCGAAGTTATATGACTAATTACAAAACTTTATAAAATATGCAAATGATCTATTTATTAACTTGACACTGTCCAATGCTCCTAAGTATAATTAGATATATATCAGATCAATATTTGTTGCAAGTATCATCAAGTTTGGTGCAGGAGTTTCAGAGTTATCTCACAATAACAAAAGTTCATTAAATATGCAAATGAGAAGGCAATTGACATGACACTCACAGTATCATCATAATGTTCTGAGATTGTCATCTGTGAAAAGTTTCATGAAATTTTGTGCAGTATTTCTTGATATATGTCTACACTGTCATTACCGTCTCCGTAGGGAAACCATGGTACGGAAAAAAACGATATTGCATAACTTCAATAATATGCAAGCCACATTAACCAAAATCTAATCACTTCTTGCAAGTAGCATATGGTACCTGTGTACCAAATCTGACTCGAATCCGTTCAGGCGTTTTTGAGTTATCGTGTAAACAGACAGACAGACAGACAGACAGACAGACACACACACACACACACACACACACACACACACACACACACACACACACACACACACACACACACACACACACACGGACAGACAGACAGACATCGCTATGACAATAGCCCACGTGTTTACACACGTGAGCTAAAAATGGCACAGGAAACGTGCAGTCCAGTTGGTATATTGACTCAGACTGATCCGCGAACTCCGTTGTAATGACTTACTTCGCAGCAAAATGACCTCATCGTAATCTTCTTGTTTGTATACATGTTTATTTCTTGTTTATTTCCAACCTAGGCACGCTGTCATTTATCGGATTAACTAAGTGTTGCTTGCTTATTAGAAATTATGGAAGGTCGGCTCACGGGCATGTTGAGGTTTACATCGTACTTGTGGTAATGTATAAATCATGTAGACTTGATTTGGTACGTTTAACAGTCCTTATATCACCAACACGATAACAACAAACGAACACTATATAAGTGGTACATTTGTAAAATTACTTGTGACAGACCGAGATTTTCACTATCCAGCGAAATCACAGTCAGCCCTCTGTCTCCCCTTGGGGAATCAGGCATGATAATCCTACAACGGATGCAGGTCAAGCGCGGAAGCAAGAGTTCACCGAAAGAGGGCGCATTTTAGTACGGATATCTGACACAGTCACGTCTCAAAAATGTTGACAACGAAACTTACTTGGTTTTTATAATATTAGTATTTATTGTCCCTGAATAAATCCCTGTGATCCTTCCATACAGAGTAGGCCAGGTTGTGAAAACTATTATTGTATTTACGTTACCTACGAATAGATCTGTCTCATTGAAACAACTTACTTCAATAACACTGTAGTTTGTGTACAATGAATCAAAGTTCTAAAAATTCGGAATGTTTACATCCACAGTAACGTTTTAAGTATATATTTGCCACATTTATTAAAATCTAACATTTATTTTAATGGCTCAGCTTTCTATAGTTTGTTTATTCCAAAACCTTGGTCGTCCGATTGTAAGCAGCAGCGGAGGTAAGGACAACCAACTGCCAGTGTTTCGTATTGTGGACAGTGAACAGTTAGGAAATCCCTCTTTTAAGGAGAGTGCACTGTTACATTGCATTTTCCTGAAAGCGAGATAAAATAAAATAAGTAGATAAAGTGATCTTGAAAGTCGTATTAAACAGGAACTTCCCATATAAAACTCGTGTTATCGTAAATCTATGCAACTTTGAAAAAGCCACGCTACCAATCGGACGTGCCATGTTTGCTCCCAGAATCCTATTTGTTTCATATTTCATTGTCGTTGAATCTTGCATATAATGTCTTTCAAAATATAGCGACTAAAATTTAGTAGAACTTAAACTGAAAAAATGTTCCTTTTTTGTAGAACTCATATGTTTTAAAATGTGTTTCCTGTACGACCATTTGACCCTATTTATTATGTCACGAAAATGCCCATCACGATTACTCAAATTTACCATACGGTCAAAGCGATGTTTACCCAGGCTTTGGATAGAGGCGTCAATCAAAAAGGTTCTAACCGAGTTACCGTTCTTTCCGTAGGCACAGGGTTTATTCAGTCGTAACAAATGGTGAAATTTACGTACACCGATTTCATGCTGACTTAGATGAATCAAAGAAGTCAGGCAGTGATCGTATCATAGATTGAATCTTGGGTACTGCCTGGAAAAAGCCCATAGAAATATGTCTCTTTCAGAGCTGGGCTGCATTTCGTTTTACCAAAATTGAATGGTATCGTGTCTGTTCGTGTATACTTCAGAACATTTGCAATCGGTACATCTTGAAATTCCTGGCAACATAACAGCCATTTTGTTTATCTGTTTGTTTGCGTCGATCACGTTCACAGCCAGTCGATTCGTGACAAATATTCAACTTTAAGGATTGCTGATAAGTGGAGTGCAATACGCATCTGATTTTTCCTTTGTCACACTGTCGAAAGACCACCTATTAGGTCTGAATTTTTAACCAGATAAGCAACGCAAAATCACATATTGGAGGTAAAAACCTCCATGACAGAACAAACAGACAACTTGAGTAAAGACTATTCTTGACAGCGAGGGGTCCGAATAGCTCACGGCATCTTGTGTCACATCGAAGTGAAAAGTAATTATCAAAGTTCGAATTTGCCATCAACTTCTCCAATAATTGTAGTTTCAGTATAAGAACTTACGGCAGGGTGTTGGGCGCTACCAGCACTGTCTATGTTGCCAAATAGTAGGCGAGAATGTTTTCTATGATTCATTCAATCAATTTAGCAACTAAATTGGATATTAAGATCACTGTCATTATCCTATACTATTATGGAAGCTGAATTTTCCATTCGGTGTTGGCACTGACTGTTAGGCAGACGCAACGGTGGAAGGGATTATGGCTCTGCGAAGCAGGGGATATTGTCGTGTTCAGCAGAGACTTCGGCTTTACATTCAGATAGGTGATAATTAAATGCTACTAATCCCCCTTATGTGTGTAACAGATAGTGTTAACCCTCTGATAAACCATCTTTTACATGAGAATTCAAATACCACGCCCAGTGTATGCAAATGGCTGCGTCATCAGTAATCCCCTCATTGAGCTCCAACGGTTCTGTAACTTCCCGTTTAAGGTAGTATGCGCTTCTCAAATGAAAGACTTACACTTTTGTTGAAACATTCCTCGATGAAACTTTCAACCACTGCCTTTCCAAATGAAGAATATAAAAATTATGGATCTTCTTGCAGAATTTAATATTGGTAAAAGAGAACCAAATCACCTAATCACATAATTTAAATATATTTGAAATTCAGAATGGCCGCTATCCATTCCTTAACTTTGCAGGGAACATAAGATTTTTGATTCACTAAAACTGTCAAATGGTTCTTAAAATACCATTGTCAGAAACTGAATGCCTTTATCATATACAGATATATAACACAGTCAGTTTCAATTGCAATTTTGTGTAAATAAAATGTTATACAATGCGATTACACGTAATGTATCCAAATAATCGAGGTAGAAAAGCCCAATTTTCCCGTCATATTTTTTGTCTCCTCACTGCAACCAACAACAATTTCGATATAAATTGCGTTTGCATAGTCCTCGAACTGAACTTGACGTTTTCGGCTAGTTATAACTTCGAAGAAAATGCACGTACGATCTTGTGCCTAGCTGCGTCACAGGTGTGCCACAGCGTGTTCGGCATTTTAGAGACATCAAAGAAATAGAATGCTCAAGGAAAGCATCTGCCATGGAAATATTATCTGTGTATCTGTTGTCATGACAGGTATTAATTTGATGATCTGTGATCGAAGTATGTAGATTTTAATGGTCATATACCACAGTATATTGAACAAAAATTGATATACACACATAAAGATCTTCCGTATACAAAGATTTTCTTTTGCTATGTACAAAAAGCTTAGTTTGAATAATGACCTGAACAATGGTCATATAAATTGTCGAATTTTTTCCTGCAGTATAGAGATTGAAATCAAAAATTCACTTTGGCAATGTCTAAAAAATACCAAAGCTTTACATTGCGGGTTTTGCGAGAGCTACCGAGCAAGGGTATTCCAATGATACCTACTTTCTTTCCTTATCACAGAGACCTAAAGCTGCTCTTCCATAATTGTGTTTTTATAAAGAAGTCGAAAAGCGTGTAGCATAGTTTGAGGCAGCTGCTGACCGGAGTCAAAGTTCATTTCTTTCAATCTTTACTTTACTAAAATTGTTTGGTTTAACTTTTATTTGACTTTTGACTCAAAAAATTAAAAATATTATTAAATTATAGTACTGTTCCGAAAAAGTAATCAAATGTTTCTAAATCGTTGTTTTCTGAATTTTTTTTGTTACATAATCTGTTTTTTGTTTTTTTTCCATCTTATTTTCTAACTTTTATTACATTCCTTTTTAAGATCTAAACCGTTGCTGTTTCGTTTGTAATATTTAATATTTGATTTGGTTATGTTATATTTCCGTATTTTTTCTATTTTTAAAATTTGTTTACAACCCTTTTTATGACTTAATTTTTTCTTTAATTAGAAAAAAACTATTCACATTATTACTTACCCAATCAATCTAATGATATCCATAGGCCTAAGTTCATTCTATATTGCATATTGAATTTTACAGTTGATAAAGCTGTTAACATGAATTATCTGCCGTTAAATAAAACAATCAACCTATCAATGAGAGGAAACTTCTGGTTTATTCGTTATTGTAATGCTTAGGCCCTTGTTGAAATATATCTTAACTAACTTTTATATTGCTCAAAGTAAACATTTACAAAGTTTACAATGAGATAATTTGCCCTACGCCATTACATTTTAATTCCCCTGTAAAAATAGAAATGTTGATTGAAGTGTATTAATTTATTTATTAATTTTTGTTACCCTAATGCCATAGGTAAATGAGTTACAATGAAAACCTTGAATTTGATCCTGATGTGGTATTGTTCCTTCACCATCATTGTGTATGTAACCACTATGGAGATGGCCGATGAAAAGCAAGAAGACCACACTAAAGGTAAACCATATCTATCAATCAATGTGTCTCCTTTCGACCTTGAGATATTCAGCTTGACAGATTAAAGTAAAGTGTGATATTCGGACTCTCAAATTTTTCAATTCTACTCTGATCCTATGGGGCTGTGTCTTGATCGTCTTAGCGCTTTGAAAATCGAAAATTTTACTTTTCCCCTTAGATCAAACACAGGGGTGGCGACATTTCAAATGTCAATACACGTTGGGTTATTTACTTCTCTAGTACCAAACTTTGCATGCCTTATTGATCTATGATTTTTATTCTTTATTTGTACAGAGAGTGGTTAATAGTTTTATGAAGGAAAAATATTAGCGAAAGTTTAAGTCTCTCATTTTTGAGGCTATACGACCTTAACGGGGGTTTGCGTAGGCAGACACCTTAGCAAAAAGTATATGAAGAAGAAACCCGGACTGTTTACACAACACAAATTTAGCATTGTTTATATCTGTTTCGAACTCGTGAGATACGGTACGATAATCGATAACCGCTCGGCTTAATCCCGATCTCTTTAAAATTGACTCAGTACTACATGGTCTATGACTGTCACAATGGTTCAAAAAACGTTATGATTTTAATACCACACGAAAAGACAAATATGTATTTCGATTTGGTTTACTACATGGTCTATACTATGACTGTCACAATGGTTCAAAAACGTGATTTAGATATCACACGAAAGGACAAAATATGTATTTGGATTTGGTTTCCTTTAAAGACGTCATTTCCTGACCAACTTAGATTCAAATTTTGTTATGTGGCATTTGATGTAAACACTGATTGCAGGGCCATTCTGACAAAGTTAACACATGTATCACTAAGACACTTTTGACTTTCAGTGCTTATTACGGAAGGTTTCTTGCCTGTAACTGAAACTGTTGGTGCGGAACTGCACAGTATCTAGTGGTTATTTCCACCGTTCTTTCATCGCATATCGTATTGCACTAAACTATAGATATCTATCGTTTCATCAATCCTAAGTAGACGTCATTAAAGATTTGAGGGGATTTTGCCTAATTGTCTTAATGGAGGTTAGTAAGAAAATAAACAAGCATATTTTTGCATCCAAGGATATCCTCTTCTGGCGTACCAAGAGAATATAGTATATGTTTCCTCTAGGTCTGCACTTCTTTTGCAAAAATATCAACTCTAAATGTTTATTTAACAACTGTCCTTGGCAAATCAAATTATCGTCTATTTTAAGAGTACCAGTACATTTCCAATAAAGATCTGGCAGTCAGCCGCTAAATACTCCCAAAACGTAATTAGCAAGAATAATACGTACACACGTTAGCTCTGTTGAAAAATGGTCTGTTAGGTGTTAAGTTTGTAAGGATTGATCTAAGCTTTTCACTCCAAAATCAAACAAGAGGAATTAATAAGAGATCGAGCTTGTGTGTTTTTCCTAAGCACATCAATATCTTTTATTTTGCATTTACATGTCACCAATAAAAAGTTCATTTTCTTTGAACTACGGATAACTGTAAACATGTTTTCTCGGAATTAAATAACAGACATTTTGGTTTTGGTTCATTCACAGTGATTGTCTCACTGAAAGAGAAAACGACTTTGTAATCAAATTGATAAACCTGGTGATTACGTATTCTCTTTCTGACAGAAGGTTTCTACCGTGACGTTAATGGGCTACTCAACTTAAACATCTCCACGATAGAGCAAAAAAAGGGGTCATTGATTACGTATCAAGTGTAGAAATGATTGCAGTAACACGTAACTATCAGTTGGTTGGCATCAGCTCCAGTGATAGAACGATAGTTGGCCCTCACCGCGGAACCATTGCAACAATGTATGTCGATATAAATCACAATCTACTGCTTAGAATAAAACCATGGCCAGGCAGTACCTTGCCGATGATATATTCCATGGCTCTACCTGGGTGGCAAGATATCCCAAATGATTGTTGTGTGTTACGAGAGGCATGGTATGTGAACAAAAATAGCATTGGTATAAGCCCATCCCTCACTGTTTTGTTTGGACAAAGCTTACACGCTTCTTGGGAAAATATGGCAATCTGTGACGGCATAAATCTAATTTCTGTCTCGGTTAGACCTTCATATGAGCTGATTGGTCTTGCAAAGGAGGGACAAATCTTTTTTGCCTTACAAATGATTTTGTCCGCGACGAAAACATAATAAATTTTAGAGCAGCTATTATCGACATAGCTTTAAATGATAACACTCATATTCTCGTTACTGATGGACTTTTTCTCGCTGACATAGTAGCACGCTTCACAGAACAATATGATATCTGTCAGACCATTATATGTAGCAGGCTTCATCAACTTTTGCATTGTACTCTCAGAGTTAACTCACTAATTAATAAATGCAATTACCTTGACACTGCTCAATTTCATATTTATCAGATCAATGTCTGTAGCAGGTTTCACTAAATTTGGTGCCATAATATCAGAGTTATATCACTAATTACAAAGTCCAATAATTATGCAAATGAACCCTCAATCAACTCCAGACTACAAAATTCTTCACAACGTTGTCAAATACCTGTCAGATTTCGGAGATTTATCATATACCCATGCCCATATCGGCAGCAGATTTCATCCAATTTGGTGCGGTTATTTCGGAGTTATATGACCAATTACAAAATGTCATTAAATATGCAAATTAACTATTCATCAACTTGACACTGCCCAATACTTCTCAGTACTATGAGATATCTATCAGATCAATTTATGTAGCAGTTATCATCAAATTTTGAGTGGAAATTTCAGAGATTTATCATATACCCATGCCCATATCGCTTCATCCTAGTGACGTTTACCTTAAAAATAAAAGCCGTGTTATTTCATGGTACACGTCGAGAAGTGCACGACAAACTTCATCGATTTTAAGGTGTTCCCGAAATTCATTATAATTTGATAGTAAAAAACAACGTAAGCATGAAATATCCTTAACACTACGCAACACCAAACACGAAAGGTTGGGGTCAAAGGTCAACTTTATTTATAGTTGACGTAAATAGCCAACTTGCGCCAATGAATACAAAAACAAATTTGCTTGAACAATGTTGTGCACTACAGTGCAATGTTGAATATAAGTGAACACGAGGCAGTAACGATAGCCTCGTCCCAGGACTGCCAACAAACCTAGGGCATCCTCTACCAAGGCTATTTAAACTACAGTAAAAAAGGGTTGTTACTGTTCACTTAAATATCCTTAGCACAACGCAATAACAAACACGAAAGGTTGAGGGTCAAAGGTCAACTTTATTTATAGTTGACGTAAATAGCCAACTTGCGCCAAACCCCTAACCAAAGTAAATAAATATATATGTTTAGCTTTTTTTTCTTGAACAATGTTATGCACTACAGTGCAATGCTGAATATAAGTGAACACAAGGCAGCAACGATACCCTCGTCCCAGGACTGCCAACAAACCTAGGGCATCCTCTACCAAGGCTATTTAAACTACAGTAAAAAGAGTTTGTTACTGTGCACAACAAAATGGCTGCCGCTCTCCACCAGCGAAACGATGTCGCCGACGCGTATAATTCGGGTTGCTAAATACGGAGATAACATGTTGAGTCTTGTAATGTTTTCCCAATTGTTTTTCTGTTAAAGTTCTTGTCTTGTTTTAAAACAAGCACAAGCAAACATTCTGCCCATCACACGGCACAGTCTACCTCCGAACAGGTAGCGAGCGCGTGGCGTGAGAGCGATGTTGCGCGCGCGACGCCTGTTCACATTGTAATTCTCAGTGTAAACACAAAATGGTTGCGCTTTCCCCTCTCCGTGCAAAACGACGATTCAACGCGATCGAAATCGGAGAGATTTAAAGAAAGGACTGTTTGATCTGTTACAATTGTGACAGCATATTGCACCTTAAAACGTTCCCCCTGTACGACAATTTTTAAATCCCGGTGTCTTTTTATTTGGGGTTCATTGAGATATGGACGACTTGCAGTGAAGTCGCGTGCGATGTTGACTTCTTCGTATAGTTTATGAATGAAACCTGTTCGCACAAATATTTCGATATTTATGCGCAAGGCGTAACAACGTTACGCCTCAAAATTTAGGTTTTTCATGAGTATTTTTAAAATTCTGGGCATGGGTATATGATAAATCGGTTATTACCCAATATCGCATGTAGACTTTTTTTTTAATTTGTTTTTTATATTTCCATATTAAACAAAGATACAAAGAAGAACAAAAGTGTGTACACGAATCTAGTGAAGATTACTTTATTTACAAGAAGTGAGAATCTTTACATATCAATCAATGGGTTCCATTTTCTGTAGTGAAAATTGAGTTTGTTTTTCTTTTCAGCAATATAGAACTCTATCTGCCGGTTTTGTTTTACATAGAACTTCATACCGGCAGAGGAAGGTTGTTTATTCTGAACCTTACATATGTAGATATACCGTTTAAAAAGGACTATCAAATGATTCAGTGGCTATTTACAACTTTCTAACAAGCCAATAATGATAGTTTTCTCGTTGGAAGGTACGTCTTTCAATGCCTCGCAATAAGTTTGCAGACTTGTCCAAATATCCAGAGCCTTCACAAGGTAAACGAATAGATGAGAAATTGTCTCTTCGAGCTCGCCACTTAAAGTACAATTTGGGGAATCTACTATTTTATACTTGAAGAGTTTGTCATTTGTGGGCAAATAGTTGTGGAGGATTTTAAACTGGAAAGCACGCAAGTCTGAAGAAAGTTAACATCTAAAGGCCAATGAATAGACCAATTTGCAGTCTTCCACTGTTGAATTATAATTAGCCACAATTTTGGGTTTGGAAGAAGGTGGCCGAGATATTTTATCGACAAGCGTGCAGTACAAATTTTTGAGACGTTAAAGAATTCAGAGACACACAAGTGTTATCTAGATTTGTCTTTCTCTAACTTCTCAAAATCCCGAGTATTTAGCATTGAACACCAAGATAAAGGGATAGCGCTGATGATTCCAAAAATCTTGAAGATTTGTAAACTCGTTAAACTTTTGTTTTTCCGTAGTCCCGCCTGAGGATATTTCCTTGGTTATCTAATAAATCTATAACTCTATGTATTCCTTTGTCAACAAGTGCTTTACAGTATATGGGTTTTTGGCCAACAAGAATGTACCGGTTGTTCCAAATAACCTGTTTGGCAATTTGTTCAGGAGACGGCTCAAAATTGGTGAAATTTGACCATTGTAAAAAACTCTCCTTGTAAAAAGGATGTATCTCAAGAATATTGATACAATGGACATCAAAATTACAATACATTAGGTAATTCCCTCTTACTTCACTCATAAAATGTGAAAATATCTCCTTCCAACCGGAATTTTGAGTAGAGCAAAATCTTTTGATCCATTTGAGTTTCTTGGCAAGGATAAATGACTCAATGTGGATCATATTTAGTCCACCACTGTCTATGTCTAGGATAAGGGCATTCCGTTTAATCCTATCTTTGCCTTTCCAAATAAAATTAATACAATCTTTTATTTCTTTGATAATACTCCTTGGAGTTGGCATCATTGTTGTGATATAAATTGTGACAGACCAAATGTTTTCAAAATTTTAATTTTACCAATGATGGAAAGTCCTCTTTCGGACCAAAGCATGCAAAGTTGCTTTAGTCTAACTAATCTAGAGATGTATTTTTTGTGTAGCTTTGGTGTAATTATATGACATGAATACCCCAAGTATTTTAATACCATCTAAAAAATTTATATCAGTTCTTTTCATCCTAGAATTGCAAGTACTACCTAACCAAAGCGCTTATGTTTTTCCCCGATTCAAAACCAGAGTAGAACATTTGTTGAATCTGTCTATTGTCTGTAGAAGTTGATCAACTGAATTCAAAGAACTAAAGACAACTGACATATTGTCAGCAAACATAGCAAGCTTGATAGGTGTACCACTAGCAACCATGATACCTTGTATATCTGGGTTGTTCCGTATTGAAATTGTTAAAAGCTCCAGTGTTATTATAAATGAGTAAGGGGATAGGGGGGTCACCCTATCTGACTCCCCTTGTAACCGGAAAGTAACCGGTTGTTGACCCACAATTCATAACACTGATTGAAATGTTATTGTAAAACATTTTGACCCAATTTATAATATCAGTACCAAAATTGAATGTTTCTAGGGCTTTAAACATAAAGTTGTGGTCTATAGAATCAAATGCCTTTTGGAAGTCGAGGGCTAAAATATTCCCTGGGATATTTTTGACTTTAGTGTAGTGCATAATATCCGCAATTATACGGACAGCATAACCAATATAGCGGCCTTTCACTAATGCACATTGGTCTGTGTGGATTATTGACGGTAAGACTTAAGAAATCATTTTTGCGATGGCTTTTGAAGCGATTTTGACATCTACATTGACAACAGAGATAGGGCTATACTTTTTCCATAAGGGATTTATCTTTATCTTTTTTGCAATCAAAGTAATTAATCCCTGCTTTTGTGAGGGAGACATCTGGCCAAATCTTAAGGAGTGGTTGAAGCTATCTACAAGAAGGTGACCTAGAACGGGCCAAAACTTCGTGTAAAACTCGACTGTTAGGCCATCGTTGCCAGGTGGTTTGCTATTAGGGGAAGAGAAAAGAGAGTTATGGCATTCATTTACAGTAAGTTGTCCTTCACAGGAAATTTTGAGTGTCTCCTCTAGACGTGGAGCGTGTTCAGTTTTTAAAAAATAGCTTTCATTTTCGTCAGTATCTACTGTTTTGGTGGAGTAAAGGCAGCTATTGAATTTCATAATCTCACAATGAAGTTTCCTTTGCTCCGTGGTTTCTTCACCATTATCCAATTTAAGTCTACGGATAGTAGATTTGGCTTTACGCGCGTTTCTTTACTTTTCTCGCCATACTCATACCACGTACATTTTGATCTAAGTATCATTCCCTTTGTTTTCTCTTCCCATGGATGGTTTAAATCTAATTTGGCTTGGTAATACTTGGCAAAGTCTGAATCATTGGGATTTGAGTCTATTTTGGATTCGAGATCGTTAACGACTTTTTCACAGGCTTCCACGTGTTTCCTTCTTCCCTAAGCTTTAGTTTTTGAATAGGACATGGAGAACTGTTTTATTTTAAACTTCATCCACTCTCACAGCACTGTCAGATTTTGGGTCGTCAGGCAAGATTTGTTCTTGACAGTGATTTATATCAGTTGTCAATGCATTACAAAAAACGACATCATTACAAAGACCGTTGTTAAAACGCCATTAGGATGGACCATTTTCAAAACAGGAGTCGCTCTTAAATTCCAAAGCAATAGCAGAATGATCACTAGCTATTGATGCCTTAATAGTAACATTTTTAACCTGGTCTTGTAGTGTTTCTGAAATGAGCAAATAATCAAGACGGCTCTGTATCAGCGGGTTTTGCTGTCTCCAAGTGTAGCGTTTTGCATTCAGGTTTCTCACCCTTCATATATCATGTAGTTCAAAATATTCAATAAGTGAAAAAAAATGATGACTGAACTGTTGGGTGGTGTTTCAGATTACCGCCCGCCCTGTCTAAATTAGGGTTTGTACATATGTAGAAGTCACCTCCCAGGACTACCTGCGTATCTATGTCTATATTGTGAGTCGTTAAAAGATTGGCTATAGCATGAAAAAACGAATCTGATTACTTGGCTGATTTAGTGCATAGATGTTGAAAAAGAGTAAGAGTTTGTTCTGGATTGTAGCATCTAAACATAAGTATCTACCTTCTGGATCAGAAATCGTATTGGGAATTTCAATGTTGAGAGTATCTTTGATTAAAATTGTCACGCCGCAGCTAAATTCAGTTCCATGAGCATTAAGAACTTTGCCCTTCCATTTTTTATTCCAGACACACTCAGAGTCTTTTGGGGAATGGGTTTCTTGTAACATTGTTGTATCATAGTTATTTGTTTCCAACCACGCAAAAACTTTTTTCTTTTCGACGTTTGATCTAATTCCATTCACATTCAGGGATAGCAAACTAGCAAACTAAAGTCAAATTCAGTCAGGAGTCTGTTTTACAATATATCTAGAGTGTGTGCACAAAAAAAGAAAACAAGAAGAAACAGAGGCCATCTGGTCAGAAAAAAAGAAGACCAGGTGGCTGCGTACACTCAGTAGAAAAAAAATTAGAAACCAGCAAGAAGCACAGAAGGAAAAAGCACAAGAAACACTGACCAAAAAGACACACTGGTTGAAAACGTTCAGACTTCCAGTCCATCAAGAACCTTTCCTTGCCTAACACGCTGTTATTGCTATACTTATCTTCACACATGAGAACTGCAGGAACAATGGGGAAATGAACGCTCTCTTATTTCGGTGGCGTCGGCGGAATTTCTCGCGTAATTTTCGTAGCTCCTTCCGCTGTTATTGTACCGATTGGGTTACGTCGTCATTAACAAATATCTGGTGTGTTGTTTCTCGAAATTCCACTGGATTATTTTTCAGTCTACGTGGAGCTTGAGCTTGCTTAAGTAAGGAGACTCGGTCGCTATAACGGAAAAAATTGTACCTGGACAAATCTAGGATTTCTTCCTTCTTTAAGTTCTGGTATGGGGGTTCAGTGCGCACGGTCAATTTCCTAATGCTCCGCTTTGGGTATATTTATATGTTCAGTCATTATTTTTTTTCACCAACTCCAAACATCCGCCAGTCATATCTTTCTCCATTCTTTCTTGTATCCCAGTAAATATAACGTTGTTCCTTCTTTGTCTACTAGACAAGTCTTCGCAGCTTTCTGCCAATTTTTGGAGCTGGACAGTGGATACTTTCGATGTTGCCGCCTTCTCGTCTACGGCTTTTTCTGTGTGCGTTACACGTGTTTCTAGCTCTTCAAGTTTTCTCCCCATTTAATTTACAAAGTATTTCTTCAAGCTTGTTTGTTCTGCTTGAGGTAGCAGTAACTATTTCGAGTACCGTATCTACCTTGACCGCAAGAGACGGTTGATCAAAATTCCTGTCTTTGTTCAAGGAGGCGTCAAGTGAATCAATTTGGAGGTGGGGTTCTTCTTCGTCATTAGAGCCATTTGGAGTCACTCGGCCGCCATCTTTACTTACTGACGTAGGGCTTTTCTTTACCGAAGACTTGCCTTGTCCAGTTCTCTTTCTCGGGGGCATCTTTCCTTTCTTTATCCTAAGAATAGTGTTCTTGTAACGTTTACAAATCCATCCCCGAAATTCAGCCTGTCATTTTCTCAATTTATGTTGTCAGACGTGCTGGTAGTCAGACGCATGTTTCACTGAGTGTCATATGGTGTACGCAACCTTTGACATCATATCGCCTGTAGACTGTTCAGTTGAGTATCCAAAATATTCTTTACGGTCAAGAAATCCTCCATAACAAGAATTGAAACTAAAAGTGTCTTAATAAATTACGTGTGAGTTTGTTTTCAGAATCGCCCTGCAATTAGTGTTTACATTAAATGCCACAGAATTAAACATGAATCTGTGTTGATCGGAAAGTGACGTCTTTAAAGAAAACCAAATCTAAATACATACTTTATCCTCCCGTGTTGAATTTACAATCACAACGACGTTTCACGTGGATTTCTGAAACCAGTGTCATAGTCCGTGTAGTATGATATTCTATAATTATTAATCCATTGTTAGTTTATTATCTGTTACTATTACTTCAGTTAGTTAGTCAACTGGCCTTCACAATTGTTTGGATTTAGCCGAGAGGTTGTGTACCCTGACATCGATTATCATACCGTTTGTTGTGAGTTCGATCCAACAGAAAAAAGTACTAAAGTTATGTTGTGCAAACGGCAAGGGTTTCCATCTTTTATGTCAAGGTGTCTTTCTCTGTATATACCCATTAAGGTTACCTGCCTCTAAAGTAAACGCATTGAACTTTCGCTCATACTTTCGTTCAAAATGTCTTACCATATCAAGAATGGCAAGTAATCTTTTATGACACAGTCTCAACTTGTTAATTGGTACTTTGATTACAAGTCCTCGGAGAGCGATTATAGAGTCATGTTCATTAATTGAGTGTGAGATTGACATACTGAGATTTAATGGCTGAGATTGAGTTCCATGGTGGTGAAAACGTAAATTCAATCTTAGCTGCTACTCTAATTACAATAGGGTCATTAAATCAGGGGTATGACGTCACGTTGTCACTGGTATTGATAAAGCTATAATATAATATAGAAATAAAATGCGACGCCCTGACGACCTGGCGAGAGGAAAGCTGGAATTTAACGGACGAAGCTTGCCGAGCCCGTTAATTTGACTTTCACCACTCTCGTACCCATAAATAAACGTGAATGGTCAGGGCGAAGTCTGTTATTAGCTTACACACGTGAGCTTCTGCCGTAGAGATGTTTGTCTGTCTGTCCGTGTGTGTGTTGTCTGTTTATACGGTAACTTAAAAAAGATTTGAACACATTTATGTCAGATTTGGTAGACAGGTACCATATGCCAATTGCAAGAAATGATTAGATTTTGGTTAGTGTGGCTTACACATTAATGAAGTTATAAAAATATCATTTTCATATAAAGGTTTCTCATGGAAACAGTAATGACCGTGTCGACATATATCAAGAAATACTGCACAAAATTTTATGAAAATTTTCACGGATGACCATCGCAGAATATTATGACGATACTTTAAGTGTCATGTCAATTATCTGCAGGTCATTTGCACATTTAATTGACTTTTGTTATTAGTGATAGAACTCCTAATTTCTACACTAAATTTGATGATACATGATACAAATATTGATCTGATAGATATGTATTTGTACTGAGAAGCATTGAGCAGTGTCAAGTTCATAAATAGTTCATTTGCATATTTTATGAAGTTTTGTAATTAGTCATATACCTCTGAAATAACTGTACCAAATTTGATGAAATCTGCTGCAGATACTGATCCGACAGATATCGGACTGAGAATTTAGTAGTGTGAAGTTAATTGAGAGTTCATTTGCATATTAAATGAACTTTGTCATTAGTGATATTTATAGGTTATTACCCAAAATCGCCTCTTCCTCTGTCGTATCAGCGTGAGCGTCATTTGTGCTGCGTCGGACATGAGACGACGTCGAGTGTCTGACGCAGCACAAATAACACGAATGCTATACTAGTGGTCATTTTCACTGTTCTTCATTTTCATATCTGAGTGACGACCGGATCAATATCTCAGCCAATTTTATCTGTTTTGGACGTTTTTAATCAACGAAATAGGATAAATTTCTGTGTCAAAATCGTTATGCGGTCCAAAACTATAATGAATGATAGTGTATCCCTAACCTTGAGAAGAATTTAATAGCGGAAACTAATTATTGTGGCACAAATGAAATTTCCAGACGTTGTTTGAACTGTCGATAACGTCCAGTTTTTGTTAAACAGAACTTTCAAAAGGGAAAACTGGTGTATTCCCTTTACTTAAGCGATTATATCCATGAAACATCCAGCGTTAAGAATCTTAATGAGTTTCCTCAAAGGCCGACCTCATTGACCGTACGCCAGCCATGTTATATGAATATGTTAACAGGATTTCATATACACATCCGCTCCAGGTACATAAGTTGCAAAATTTCTTGCAGATAACAAATATCTAAAAGCATCCGTATACTTAAAACTGAATTAATAAACAGCATGTTTGAAACTGTTTACTCAATACTACTAGTGCTGTGGGCAATGTAAATCAAAACAAGATTCATTGACATCAATAATAGGTCGACAATGCTATAGGATATTAGAATACGACGATTGGTGGACAGGATAGGCTTATCACTAAAGTTGACATGTTTGCATTAAGGATGTTAACTTCTAAATCAATTTAGATAATTAGGAAAAGGTGTAGGGCTGGTGGAGTTTAAATACGGATAGTTTTCAATCGGATTCGAACCCACAACATACGGCATCAGTCGCCTAGCTGAGAGGCCTGAGACAGAACCAGTCGGCTAAATCTCCACTCCCAAAAAAAGAGTGGTTCAATAGCCGGCTAAGTTGTTACATTTTTCTGACTGAGACCTTTCAACACGTTGTAGAGTTGGTGAAGCACTCACGCACGCATGCTCACTATCATACATCGCACATACACACTTTATCGAAGCGAAGAAACGAATTTCATCGCTTTAACTGGGCGAACGATAACCTCGGGGACAATTCTGTCCACCAGCAGTGTTACCGACCCAGGATAGAAAATACGGATAGTTTTCAATCGGATTCGAACCCACAACATACGGCATCAGTCGCCTAGCTGAGAGGCCCGAGACAGAACCAGTCGGCTAAATCTCCACTCCCAAAAAAGAGTGGTTCAATAGCCGGCTAAGTTGTTACATTTTTCTGACTGAGACCTTTCAACACGTTGTAGAGTTGGTGAAGCACTCACGCACGCATGCTCACTATCATACATCGCACATACACACTTTATCGAAGCGAAGAAACGAATTTCATCGCTTTAACTGGGCGAATCTCAAAAGATATCGACATACAGCGCGATGTACTACTTGGAATTAAATTGCGTCAAATCCTCTTTCTGAACATACACGTTTTCTTTACATGTGCCCAATAAAAATAAAATAGTTCACCTATATCAAACTATGTACTACAGTGTATATAAAGCCTTCAGTGAATTGAATAATTGATATTTTGGTGTTCATTTGGTTCCTTCATAGTCTAATTGACAGGGACAATGACTTTATATTCATTGTACATAAATCTAACGAATCCTTACGCTCTTGGTGACAGACGATTTCAACGTTAACGGCCTTCTTCAAGTTAAACATCTCCACGATAGAGCAAAACGAGCGGCACCTGATTTTTTATCAAGTGTTGACATGATTGCAGTGACTCTGGAACACGAGTTGGTTGGTGTCAGTTCCAGAGAGGGAATGTCAGTTGGCCCATATCGCGGAAGCAAAGCGACAAAAGATATCGACATACAGCGCGATGTACTGCTTGGAATACACCCGAACGGTACCTTGTTGGTTAAATATTCCATGGCTACGCCTGGGTGGCAAGCTATCCCAAATGGTTGCTGTGTGATACGAGCGGCATGGTATGTGAACCAAAGTGTCATTGGTATAAGCGAAGACAAAACTATTTTTATTCGACAAAGCTTAAACGCATATTGGGAAAATATGAAAAGCAGTGACGGCATACATCTACGCTCTCTCTCGGTTGGACCTTCATATGAACTGATTGGTCTTGCAAAGGAGGGACGAACCTTTTTTGTCTTACAGATGAACTCTGATGAGTGGGTCGTCCGTGGCGAAAACATCACAAATTTTGAGGGAGCAATTATCGATATTACTTTAAGTGATAACACTCTTATCCTGCTTCCTGCTGGGCCGTTTCTGGCTGTTTGCTATGGAAGCTTGCCGTCAAGTATTGCGGATGAAACGTTTTTTGAAGGTGAGCATCGTATTTTTCCTCATTAATCACTTTCGCTTAGAGAGATCATAGTATCAAAAACGTTTTTCAGGATTTCATAAAATTTGTAAATCTATCAGCCATTAAGTGCCTGCTAGAAGAAACTCATTCACTTTGTTAGATAAGGAGAGCATTAACCTGTGCATTTGAATTTATTTTATACAATGTCATTTATTACATGCTTTGTTGTATTTTTACGATACTACAGAGCACAAAACGATAAAAATGAAGTTAAAATAAAGAAAAAAATCAGGTGTATTCAAGAATATGAGTATGAAGTCGTTAAATGTTGAAAATGCTTTTTGTTTGTATTGAACAAGTATGGACAAATATTGCTTTATTATTATACATCCACAATGAACAACAATATTATTTTGAGTGTAGTATAAAAAAGCCTTACGGCTCGAAATGCCCTTCGCTGAAAACTAAGCGTTTCAAGGCGTCAACTTCAAGATCCCATATGCATGCATTCTGAGGCTGCATCTGCGCATTCACTGTTGCTTGTTTCAAGAAGACCGTTGGGCGAACGTTTTGCACTCTGTACTACAAAGTGTAGTTCACAGGCTTCCCCGAAACGCTAACAAGATCATAGCGTTTCATACTAGCGCCATAAATCGGAAGAAAAAGTAAATCGGAAGAACAAATAACAAACAGACGTGCTTTTAACTTCGCATAACGTCCAGATTAGCAACTTTTAACACCACTGCATGGCCAAAGCCTTTTTTATTTATCAAGCAGAAATATAATGCAAGCACTTCCTCTGAAATTATATTATATTACTGTGTGAATAAGCTATTATTGTAACTAGATATATCGCAGTAATATACAATTCTGTCACATCACCATAAAAAATATGATATTTTTGTTGAAGTTGTATACTTACAGGTACTTACAGGTTCTCTTCTGACTACAGGCCTTAGTTAGGCCTCTAATGTCAGCTCTGTTCGGTTTTGTCGAGTAGGTAACTCCTCATTTATGTTAAGTTGTATGGCGAGTTTGAGATCACGTCTTCAACGAAAATCTTCTTATCTCCCTGGTAGCACTACATATTATTGAATCTCGGAGAAAACATTTTAAGTTTAATACTCCCCACTTAATAATATTTTGGAGGAGAAGACCACATGGAAGTTATGGAAAGCTGAACAAGAGCCTTGCATTTTTTTCTAATTACAACAACATCACCCCTTTTCCACGCTATTTTGTTTATGCCGAACGTTGGAATATTATGGAATATTCACTGCGCGTTTTTGATCAGTTTGGCATCAATTTCGACTCAAACACCATGTAAGCAGTTCTCTGTGTCTAAAATGTAAAAGCTATTACTTTATAACACTTCCATAAAACTCGTAGAGAATGACTTTTTGCAAGTACGTAATAAACACAATAAAACGACATAAAAACGGAAGTTGAAATTCGTCAGGTTCTTGTATCTTCCTATTAATTAGGCTTGTGACAGCCGATAACGTAGTAGCTAACTGATAAAGTATCAAACCCGATAATTTACTACAAATTTACCGATAACGTTGTAAATCAACCAATAATGTTGTAACGAACCAAAAACGTAGTAATTTTTTCTAAACGATAACGTAGTAAAAATTTACCGATATAGTAATTTTCCCTAACCGATAACATATCAACAAATTTACCGATAACGTATCAAATCAACTGATAATATATTGGATCAAAGGATTCACTGGAAATAGATTCATAGAGATAGATCTATCCTAGTTCAGTGCATTGATCAATCGTTAAATCGACAGAATGATCGATCGATTCACTGATCTATCAATCGATCGATATTTCTAACGATATATATATATATATATATATATATATATATATATATTATATATATATATATATATATATATATATATATATATATATATACTTATTTAGTTAGATCAACTTAGTCGTTCGTACTACCATGAAAACAGTCGATTAATTTGCTGCAGAAATTTGTAATACTATACGCTAAAAGCAAAAAAAATTACAAAGAGGAAAAGAATATTGAGTACGAGACAAAGTTATTATAACAAATCGATATATCTTTATATCTAGCCGTCTATCCATCTATCCATCTATCTTTCTATCTGTCTATCTCTGTCTATCTATCCATCTATCTATCTATCTATCTATCTATCTATCTATCTATCTATCTATCTATCCTGTCTATCTATCCATCTATCTATCTATCTATCTATCTATCTATCTATCTATCTATCTATCTATCTATCTATCTATCTATCTATCTATCTATCTATCTATCTATCTATCTATCTATCTATCTATCTATCTATCTATCTATCTATAAAGCGATATATCTATCGCTCCCCATGAATCGCTTAATTAAATATTATAAGTTAAGTTATACGTTATTGGTTGTTTTGATGCGGTATTGGTTGACTTTTCTACGTTATCGGTTGATTTTATCCTTTATTTGATCTTGGATACGTTATCGGTAAATTTGTTGATACGTTTTCGGTTAGGAAAAAATTACTACGTCATCGTTAAATTGTTATCACGTTATCGGTTAGTCAATACGTTATCGGCTGTAACAAGGCTTGGCCACTGAAATGCAAGCATATATTTAAATAAACTGCGGTATAACTTCAACATATTTCCAATAACGTCGGTTTCACATCCACAGCTCATTTACCAATATACTGCACCTATTTCAATTACTTAATTGACATCTGTGCATTAAAAACTGCCGCCTCACGCGACTTAACTGTGTTTCTCTTTCAGAATCAACACCCCTCCTTTATGTTGGATCGGACAATTACATTTATTCAAGCACAGCCGACAACAGCTATCGTAATATGATACTTGAAGACAACACACCGGTCAAAGACGTGGACGTACTGAGCAATGGTGACCTCATTGCTTTGGACACAGAAGGCAAAGTAAAGTACAGACTCAATGGGAAATGGTCAAATTCAATCCATAGCTCTTGCTGTATGATTGGCATAGCGGTTGCACTCAATAACGTCTTGGTGGGAGTCGGACCGGACTATCATTTACACTTGTGGCACGATGAAAATGTTTCATGGTCAACACAGCTGAGCGGAAGCAGAGGTGTGTTAAAAGTCGCGTTCACCTGGGACAAATCATCTCTTCTTGGTTTGACCACAGAAGGCAATAAAATCGTTTACGCAACATTTGAGGACCCCTTTTGGATTGAAACAGAAATAGATCTTCAAGGTTTAACATTGTTTGATTTTGTGATTTCTCATTCTAATCTGATGTTTGTATTACCCGAATTCATGTCACAGTCTCTGAATGTTCCATCAATTGCCATCGCCCTTGCAGAGAATGAAGACCACTTTAATATAAGAGAAGGTAAGAAAACATTAAGTGTCTTTCTTCTTCATTTGCATACTTTTAAAGTTTTTTTCGTAGATTAGTCGTGGATTGGACGATTAAAGTGACGGACCATCAACGGATATATTTTTCGAACAGTTCAACTTCTATCGCTTTTTATGTCTTACTCATTCATGAACCAGATATGAACTGAAAATGCTCACGTATTTCAGTATATTTTGCAGTTTTCTGTGAAGTTAAACTGTTGCCCCATGTTTGCTCCATAAAAATGTTATGATCATTATCATAAACAATATTTACCTCAAATTACTTCTGATTAAATATACCAATATGTAATTAGCTGCGATAAAGACGCTAATATTTTTAGTGCAGTCATTTGGATTTCGACCAGGAGGAAACATTGAGTACAGTTTAAATCAGGTAAAAAGTTTTATGAAACTTTGTGCAGTATTTCTTGATATGTGTAACACGATTGGAAGTACTTTGGTAAATGTGATCTTCATATTTTTCAAAATTGTCAAAACTGTTAGGTGCCCTATAGCTGAATGTTGCAAAATTACAAATTACTAAAAAAAAAGAGTGTGTAACTTAAAAAGAAAAAGTAGATGAGGTTTCATTTGCAGATAAAATCGACACTACTTCACTGTCCAATTATCAAAAACTAGTTCCCATCGTGTTATGTCGACACTGTCATTACTGTCGCAATAGAAGACCATGTCATAACTTCATTAATCTGTAAACCTAGCTAACAAAAATCTAATCACTTCTTGCCATCAGCATATGGTACCTGTCTACTAAATTTTACTTGAATCAATTCACGCGTTTTTGAATCATCGCGTAAGCATATAGACAGCACACACGCACACACACACTGGCACACATACACACCAATAAACATACAAACATCGGTACGTCATTAGCTCTCATGTATGAACACGTGAGCAAAAATCGCCTTCAAAGCCTTATCGATAAATCATCGTATAGAAAATTGTCATCTATTGGATATTACAGATAAGGCCATGGCTATGAATGCTCATGGTAGCAATGACGTCGCACTTTGATAATACCGTCGGCTTAAAGCTCGTTCTACTGATCATTACAACTGTATGATTTTCTGGCAGAGATTTAGCTGCGGTTGCAAAAATAAGAAATAAGACTGAGAAATTTCCTCAGTCCGACAATTTGCAAGCAATGTTAACAATGATTTATTTATATCTTTCTAGACAGATATACCTTGTAGACCATAAACTTATGAAATTCATGTGACTTGGGTTGAAACAATTTAAATCTGCGTTCATGATTTACAGATTACCCTGTACTTTATATTGGAAATGATCATATTGTCTACCGTGCAACGTACCCAGGAGGAGCCATCGCCAAAGACGTAATACAGTACCCAGAAATTGTTGATCTTGTTTTAGGAGACGAAGGAGGATTTGCCGCTTTAGATTCAAATGGGTCACTGGTAATAACCACTACTTCCGGTAGCTCAAGTCCAATATCGAGCTCGCCACGAATTATCTCTGTAACCATCTCCTCATTATCTATTATCGGGGTAGGACTGGACTCTTTTTGTATTACCTTTCTCACCCTTATCTACAGTGGGTAGGTCCCATACCGAACACTGAAGGTGTTAAAAGGATAGAATATGATCCAGCTACAGCAATATTGTGTGGTCTTGACCTCGAAGGCCTGAACATTGTGTACGCAACCAATTCAAATCCGTTTTGGCATCCATTACATCGTTTGAATCATTTTGTAACAGATTTTGCTTTAATCCGAAACACTGTGATTGCAATCCCAGAAGAGGTCGAATTCTTTATTGCAATATGCAGAGACGACCGGTTTCTAGACGCGGGATATGGATTCAGACTAAGTAAATATCTCATTATTTGATTTATCATACACACTTTGTCCGCATAGCCATCTTCGTTTATTTACAGAGTACAGGTTTGAACCCGTATTTCAACATGTTAAACTGTGCATCGTATTCAACTGTGACCGGCACTACTTGAAGTACCGCATTGCCAAGCGGGTAGTTAGAACTTGTACATCTCCTAAGCATCGAGTTATGGCCAAATTGTCGTTTTTGCAAGTTTATGGCCATTGCACAGATAACAGTCACAAGTCTCGTAGTTTATGTTGCATCTGCTGCTACAGAACGGCATATGTTGCTTCTATAACTTTGAAGTAAGACTGTTGTCTGTAAGCTATTTCCCGATAACACATCTCTGACGTGATTCTTAACAGTCTAATGAAAATCTGTACCACCCCGTATATGTACTAGAATGAGCTTTATCCAAACAACATTAGATAATTTCAGAACTTGTATTGTTATGCTACTTACTTCTAAATATACCTTCACCTGTTTTAAACATGACCTTCTATAAAGTTCTTAACATGACTAATTGAATTCAAGGTAATTGAGGAGAATGACCGTAAACACAAGATGTTCTAGGATGTTGTAGACTAATTAAACTCAGGTCATGGATGTGGGAGTCATTACCTACATAACTTTCTTGTCTGTTTTGTAGTGCAGTATTAATGTATGCTTATCAGTTAGCCGCTTGCGTCTAAATTCAGCCAGCTGTGACAGCTATTTTTAGGAGTCAACCCGTAGGTAAATGCGCTGGGAAATACAGAAAACAACCTAATGCAAAGGTTGTATTACTACCAGGATATTCAGAGCTAAGGGAATGGAAACAGACTTTCATTAACTATATTCGACATAAACACATTTTGACCAGTAACATTCGCATAAAGAGAATAGCGTTCTTAGTAGAAATATGCATTTGTAATAACAATCTTTGAGCTCTGTTAATGGACGGTAATCATGGCCATGAATATAAAGAGCGTAAGGGCTGATGGAACAACTAGAATACACAAAAGACTTACATACTTTACCCTACCAAATTGAGCCAGTTTAAACGTTAATGTTGAAAAACATATTCACCGGTTACTTTTATTTTGATTTTACTGAGTTTTTCACATACTTTTGTTTCCTTTCTTTCAGAGTGTTTAATTTATCAACATGATAATATTCCATTCTGTAAAACAGGAGTGATTTGTAAATGGACTTACTGTTACATGTTCTTCTTTTGGGCTCAAACTGTTTTTGACGTTACGTACGTACATCCTCAAAGTTTTAGGGCCAAATATATTGACTCTTTGAGTGCGAAGTCGATTATTGTTGCTTGTATAGAATATAACAGCAAATTTTTCAATTTTCTCAAAACCTTTTGGTCAAAACCTGAAATAAATATAAATTTATGACCATTTGGTCCAAAAATGTCATACATTAAAAACTCATTTAAAAATTTGCCACCCGCATTAATCTGTATTTAAGCACTGTAATTTTTTCGACCAAAATATTAGGACAAATTTTACCAATTAGATGCTGTTTTGTTTTCATTTGTAATGGATATGAAAACCCAGTCCTCTGCTGATATGAGTTTGAAATAAGTTGACAGTTGCTCTTTATTTTCCAAGTTGAGATCTGCCTGTCTGCTTGCAAAAGAGTGGGCATGAGCTGAAAGTCGCGGTCAATTCATCAGACCCCTGGCATTTAATCCTTTGCATGTAAGCTATAAATGACTGTTACTTAATTCAATGTGAAATTGAAGTCTAAATATTCCAAAAAATTTGGTATTTGTATCCAACCTTAGCGCTATTGAAATCCTGCTCCAAAAACATCGTCATGCAACCCTCAGTTGTCAGAGTACTTCTTTTTGCTATCGATATGATGTGTGATCCCACTCTGCGTTTTCAAGCCATAGTCATTTCAAGTCACAATCTGTGGCAGAAATAAGCAACTTTAAGTGTCCAGTTAATAATTTACGGTTTTTAATTGCACAATTATATATTGTACGGGAATTTCAACATCTCTTCGTTAAGTCAAGTCTCTGTTGTAAATTATACACTGTTGGTTTCTTCATGCCACAAAATCGATAATATAATTTTTGTTTCAAAAAAAGCCTTACAGGTAGCTGAAATTGTCAAGCTAAGTTCCTACTTAACCAACCGGGCGAATTCAAGGAATCTCCTTGCGATTGGATCTGATGGCAAACTGTACACTGGCAGGTATATTTCGGTTGGTGTTTACGAATATATTGGACCGATGGAAAACACTTGCTGTATCATAGATATAGACCTCTTACCAAGAGGCGCACTTGTTGCAGTCGGCAGAGACAATTACCTGCGCACAAAGCAAAACGCGCATGACTTTGGTTGGAAGGATGTAATTGAAAACAGCTGTTGTGTCATAGACATAACCATATCGAACAGTGGACATTTGATCGGTGTAGGAATCAACAACAAATTGCTCGTTCGAGACGACCTTACATCACCATGGACTGGACCATTGTCACAAATGACTGATATGTTGAAGGTTGAAGTAGCTCCGGGGAGCTTCAATTTAATTGGAATCGATATCCTGCACAACATAAAAGTTCTAGAAAACAGTCGCAGCGAATGGATCCCTGTTACTGATGATTTGAGTGGGCGAGAAGGGCTATTAATAGACATAGCAATTGGGAAAGACGGTTCTTTTGCATTTCTCAGTGAAGGAGAATTGGTAACAGGAGACATTAAAATAATATCGATTGCTATTGTTGACCTACTTCTAGAACAAGGTTAGCCTTAAGTTGCGGTGATAAAAATAGGGCTTGATCAAATGGATCAAGATGTCATTGTCCCTGCACCCGGATAAAAAAATTGTTCTTAAAAATTTGCCAAAAGTGTTGAATTGTTGAAAACAATTTATTTTTTCTAACTGAAAATTGTTCTTATAAATTTGCCTAAATTGTACCAGAAAAACATGACGTACTAACAGTTTTGATTTCCGTTTATTTACCGATAAAGCCAGTAAGCCTCAATTTTATTTCTCTTTCAACATAAGCAAGATTTTTTCGAAACTTGCTTCACTCGACCTTGTTGGAACTTGACGCAGGAACAACGTAATTGTTTGCCCTTCTAACAATGTTGTAGTTACTCAGACACTCAAACGATATCGTTCAAATTAGCCACAATTAGTGTTTACATTTGAAGGTTAGTCAATTTTGAATGAATAAAGCATACCTGTTATGACCATTTTCTGTTATATATACGAGAGAAAACGTGAAAACAATATTTTCATTGTACCATAATGACAGAATCGAATTTTATTAATCTGTTATACATGTTAAGATACGTATGACAGATTTCAAGATCATGTGGGTGTGTCCTAACAAAGATGTTTGTTTGAAAATTGAACTAATTTGTAAAATTTGATATACATAAATGATCGACTCTAAAAAAATGATAAAACGTGATATATGAATTTTAGACATAATTAAACCACAGAAGCGAAAATCATACAATCCAATCAATAATTTGCATAATGAAACTTGCTATGTGTACTGATATTGCAATGATGTACTAGTAGTGGAAGACGTTTAGCATTTTCACGTCAGTCAATTATAATCTACATATAAAAGAGCTGACTAAAATTAATGTAAGTGGCTATTTTTATTGATGGCATGATCTCGTGAAATTCATTTGGTATCTTCAGGTCAGCCAGGTTTTCATTCGGAGTTTAATGAACTAACATAACTAGGTACGTAAAACTTGAAGTACTAACCAGAGACAATGTGTATGAAAAAAGATTCAATTTATTTACACATTAACACTGAAATACAGGAATATTTGCGGTTCATTCTTTTTGATAGTTAAGTGGCGAGACCCTGCCAGTAACTATAATGATATTTGTTGTTTCACTTTGATATGAAGTTACTTAGTTCGGGTAGTGAGAAATCATATGCAGCAGGTAACGGGAATAATTTATTTATGCTGTCACTGTTTGCAGTACCGAAATACAGTTTTCCATAACAAAAAGCACAAGACGACAAAGATTTAAAACACCGAGCCTAAATATAGTTATAGTCAATAAGTTCCTACATGATATGTCATTGAAGATAGGCGAAGAATTTCATATAATGAATATCGAAAAAAAAACATCAGCGAACACCTTTTCCGAAAATCTATAAGCAGACAATGAAGAAATAAATGTTGGTAATTGATACACTGAAAGACTTCTTGAAAGGCCGTAAAGTTTGTGCTTCTTTAACGTCTGTGCAAAGACAATACATGTATAATCAGGTCACTATGCCTAAATTCACATTTTAAATATCGTCCTCGCTTTCCTTTCATAGATCCTGAAAGTACCACAAGCACTGAAATGTTGATTGGTTACTCTGCTAAAGGTAATGTTATTTTTCAATTACTATGCCTAAGGTTATTTAATTTCTGAAGTACTAGTCAAAATCCATTATTTTTATATGACAAATTTTCTATTTTTAACTGTATATTAAATGTCTATTTTAATTAAGACAGCGCTAGAACGTCCCCAGTACAGTTGACAATGCTGACGCCATGCAGTCCGTCAACTTACTAGAATTATAGATTTCTTCAAAAATAAGACGTACACAACTAGAACTCTTGCTCTTTATCAAAGAACAACATAGGGATTTCACCTAAAACGATAATTACACTCAAGAATGTCGCAAATGTTTTATGATCCTTGGCGGAAGTGTAAACCGTGAAAATTGCTGAGAAATATTCAAAAAGGATCAGAATGCTTTATTACCCTATTCAAAAGTCTAAATCATGAAAGTTACGATGAAATCCCGAGGATATTTACTAAATTTGAACTGGTGTATAGACAAATCAGTTGGTATTGTATGATACAGCTATATACCACCTCAGGTAGCGTCAATTACCTTTTGACTCTTTTCGTCAGTGAATGCTCCAAGTCAGTCTATGTTCCAAAGTGTCAGTTGCAAGATTGTAAGTTTTTATCCATTCATAGTATATCGTATGTACAAATGACGTTCCGCAAATCTGTCGTTGGAAATGTTGGCTTCTTTGTATGAGAATTATTATGAGTTTGACTGAGTTATGAATACATGTTTTGATTGAAGAATTAAACAAATTTTCTGTCTTTATAGCGAACTTGCTAAATGCATGGACGAAACGAAACGAAAGGAACGATACACGCCCTGTGATTGGCTAGACGCTGCAACGTTCGTTCTTTTCGTATGCAATCCTTTGTTCTGATTGGATGAACGAAAACGACGAAAGAGTTTTCACTCCTTTCGTTCACATTCTTTTTCTTGATTGGCTGAACGAAAGTGACGAAAGATTTGCATATTCATTTTGTCTGCATGGAAGGGCGAGCTGTTGTTAATCAAAATGCTGGCGCCTCGCTCTCATTATATATTCACCATGATGTAATTCCGCCGTCTTTGAAATACAAGGAATAAAACTGACCACGGGTTCATGAGACCACTGAGACTAACCGAAACACGTTGACACTTCGTTTGACGCGCTACACGAATTACACAATGCTTGAAAGGGGGGTCGCGACACCATATTATGATGCATTCTCGCAGGCCAGAGCAATAATTTCCGCTCCGCTGACCTACGCAGAAATCACCTTTTCGGCGTTGGGTGATAAGACTCGCCGAAGAGGGCGTGGTGTACGACGATGATTATGATGTAGATAGTGACAATTTGTATGATTGACGTGCGGATTTGTGAGACCACTTTCATGCTTTTACACACCGCAACACGTTGAAGTTCGTAAATTATGCAAAGAAAACAATGGGAGCCATAACGTAAACCGCGACTTAGCCGAAACCGCGACTTATTGAGGCGCAACTTAGCGAAGGTCCACTGTACTTTCATGACACTAGTTGAATGGAGGTCACGGTGAATGAACTCTGTTCAATCTGCGTTCACTGTTATTCCTTGTATTTCAAAGACGGGAGTTATTACATGGTGAATATATAATAAGAGCGAGGCGCCAACATTTTGAGGAACGACAATAGCTCGTTCTTTCCAGACAATCAGTAAAATGGGTTATGCAAATATTTCGTCACTTTCGTTAACCCAATCAAGAAAAAGAATGTGAACGAAAGGAACGAAAAGTCTTTCGTCGTTTTCGTTCAGCCAATCAGAACAAAGGATTGCATACGAAAAGAACGAACATTGCAGCGTCTAGCCAATCATAGGGCGTGTATCGTTCCTTTCGTTTCGTTTCGTCCATGCATTTAGCAAGTTCGCTAATATAACATTTCAAGGTAAAAAGCAAAATATACGTGACGGTTTGTCTATTTTCATCAAAGTATTTTTTTCATTGCAAATCTTAACGAGCACTGTGATAAAACCAAAAATGAAAACATAATAGCAAAATTTTATCATAAGTATTTGCAAATAGTCTGACACCTTTCATCATTATTGAGACATTTAAGACCAGGTCGATAAAACTGGAAGACAAAACGTCAGCTGGAATCGAACAAAGTTATTTCTGAAAATCCACATGCATATATGCGGGCGTACACACACACACACAACACACACACACACACACACACACACACACACACAGATATACTAGAATTTTAGTTATTTGTTTCAGGTATGTTTAATTCCTCATCTAAGTGTGAACGGCGTTTCTGAATCGAACTAAATCATCGCTGAAAATGCTCATGCATATATATATATATATATATATATATATATATATATATATAATATTATATATATATATACATACATATATATATAGTATATATATATATATATAATATTATAATAGAGAGAGAGAGAGAGAGAGAGAGAGAGAGAGAGAGATTTGAGGTATGTTTGATTCCTCGCCTAAGTGTGAACGGCGTTTCTGTATGTATTAATGACCTCAAGGTTATATCGTTCCTCTAACTATTCATATGACCTGCACCTACATTATAAGTAAATTCAAAAATAGCACAAGAACAAAAACTGCAGTTTGTTAATTTTCATAGATATATATTTTTTCTTTTTCCAGTAACAACAAAAAATGCAATAACGGTGACGGCGTCTGTGGCGGCAACTGAACTAGGTATTCATACTCATTTTTCAAAGAACATGTTCTTTTTCGAGTCGAGTGTTTCGCGAAACAGTTCTAAGCATTTTATATATTAACTTTCTATTTGCCTACATGTATCATAAATGTGCATATTATGTTCTTATGAAAACAGACTTGTAACGTAATGTTTGATATTAAAGAAAATAATGAAGGTTTGCCATTTTTAGAGTAAAATGACAAAATGTCCGTAAGATTGTGAGAACATTATTTTTGGAAATAGCTTTACGGTTCCTCAAAACAACTCCTTCAGGAGAATAAGAAGTGTAAATCTGAGGTCTCTCTCGGGAAAGAAAAAGGCCAACAGGAAGGCGCACGTCAAACCAACTTGAACTGATCAGTTAGCTCACGGTTGGTTGAGTATCAGACCTGAATTCGGGGGACATGTGTTCAAGTCCTACATTGGTCATTTTAGCAAGCCCTAAAGATTTGCAGTGTTGAGACAATCAGATATAGTTGTGTGATTTTTCTCATTAGTTTCTACAATTAATAAAAGTGATGTAGATAATACCAGTATATAGTACAGACGATCGATTAATGGGTGATCAAATAAAAACAAGAATGTTAAAGAGAAATTTACAATTAAAGTGAATAACTTTCTTTACAAATGAACCGACAGTCACTACAAAGAAGAATCAATCTATTCAGCGAGAACATTTCGTCCCACAAGCAACGCAAGAGTTTAATGGCAATACGAGTGGTACAAGAAAGAAGAATACTGATCTTCACACCGATCATTCATTCAAAATAGGTAAACACATTGTTGCATTTTTTGATAATGCAAATTCGTTAACAAGAAATCTTAGAATGATTTAAGGTCTGGGAATCATATTTACAAAATAAACGTGCTATGTTTTACTTGCAGCTGACATCGTTAGGGGGTTGGTTTTTTACGCAGCCTTTATAATATTTACCTTAGAGATTAGAATACGAGTTAACAATAGAAATTCAGCTTCATTCTCTGATATGTTTTGCATGCTCAGAAATTGTACAGAATCTAGCGACCTTCACTTTATACGTTAAATGACTTGTTAGTTTCATTACTAGTTCTATCATTACCAACATAGTAAACAGGCTGATTCATATTCGATCCCGCCATTGCTTGATACAAAGCGTTCCTTTGTGACTGCATTATCGTAGATGTATGCTTCTTGATACGCAAAGAAAGAATGCCGCTAATGTTCACAAAGGTTGTAATGAAAAAGGAGATTCTGCAGTAGGATATAAGCTTTGAAGATGAAATGGCAAGGTCTCTTTGGATGTCCTTTTTCAGGCTTTACTTCTACTGAGTTTATTCATTAGAATCTGCTATATATCGGAGCTTTTTTCTTTTAAATAGGTTAAACGTGTTAAAACTGTTACACCACGGCACAGCTTGCAGAAAGCAATTGTACGAACTATAGTTTCTCTTGCGTTAGCGTAAAAATTAAAGGCATTATAGGAAACAAAGATATTACTTGAATAAAAACCACTCGTACACCTTAGATAGTCTGATTGTAGCGAGAAATACATAAAAAAATAAAGATATTACTTGTGTAAAAACCCTATCCTAACTTGTATTGTTTATATTTTGCTATTGAGTATGCCGTTTTTTTATGTATTGCACTATCATATTCATTACCTTACCGTTCCAAGTCAATAAATGCCTAATAATGATGTATTCAAGTTAAATTATACTTTTTATCAAACTTGCTTGCCAATGTTTTGACCAGACAGTATATCAGTCAATAGTGATATCAGTAACAGTGATTATACAATTTTGTAAAAAACTTTAAGTTCCGATAATAAGGGTTTCCTGCGATAAGAAATATTTTGGACACAAATTTGTTCGATACTGATTTTCCTATAGAGGAACTTATCATCAAAATATTATTTCAGTTGACGTTTAAATATTCATTAGCAAAATCATTAGTAAGTTGTTTTTATAAAGTTTAATAGTTTCAATGTTTGTTGAAAAAATGAAGAAAAAAAAATCATTGGTCTTGAATCATGCCGGTGCTGTTTACCATGAACAAATTTGTAAATCATATCACGAATTGCTTGAAAGGCCTTTTCAAAAATATCTTAAAGCTTTGAGCGCTAAAGTCTATTTTTGTCCCCTTCATAACATCAACGGAAGTCAATTTTTCTCAGATTTTTGATAACATTCTGAAAAAAACTGAAGCCAATGAAATGTGTTGCCCGTTTGGACTACAATTATCAAAAATTTACTTAAAAATTGGTAAAAATTTGCACTAAAATTTTGGCGGGAGAAAATTACAGTGCTCAAAGGGTTAATCTCGTTATAAAATTGTGTATGTCCGTCAAGGAAGTTACTCTAACATATCTTTTTATAGTCAATTGAAGTATGACATCGAAATTCCCTACTTTGCCTTTCCTTAATCTAGAAAAAAACTGCTATAGCCATTGTTGCTTAGATTATCTAACCGTTCCCAGATTGGACTTGGTAGATCGATATACGAGTATACACAGAGCCAACACAAAAATATGACATTACTTTATTGGCAGCTGGAAGACATTATTAGCGTTCGTGATTTTTACCTTTCGAACTAGGTATTTTAAGTTCTATGACTGGATCATCCTCTTCATGACAAATAAACGAGACAACAAGAAAACATCAAAACATTATAAGCTGTGTCATATGGGATAATTTATTTCAATCTGTATATATATGTTTATTCTTTAGTCATTCGCTATGCCCAACAATGACAATATAACACAAGTTAGTCGTTTGCAAAATACGCGATTATACCTATTACTAAAATGGTATTTAATCAATACGTTTTTCTGCAGTATCACACAATTTTGTCCTAAAAGTTGGCATTCCCATTGTTGTCTGCGTTGGATTTGTGATGATGTTTCGTTTCTTGAGGAGATGGAAGGAGAAGAATACCAGCAAGACAGATGAGTCCGAAGCAAGTGAAGGGTTAGAAGAAACACCAGAGTAGGTCGAAGAAATCGGTCAAAACTGCGACGTACCTTACGTGAAGCCGTTTAGCTCTGGATTAATTATAAGGCAACTTTTCAATTGCCCTCAATTTCAAGACATACGTTCAAATTTAAAATAATCTTACACAGGATTTATAGTCTACATTTTCTGTCGTTGTTGTATGAAAATAGAAAACACATTTTCTGTCTTTTATATGTGACCTCTATAATTTGAGACATCTCGAGTAATCCAGATTTGAATAGCTTAGCCCATGGTTCAATTTTTTTCTATGATTGCTATTTGTCACTAGTGTTAATCAGTGGAGCTTGCTTAAAATCTAAAACTTTAAGATATATATAAAGCTGTAATTTTGAGACGGTTCGATCGAGCTCCAATCTTCAAGTCATATCTGTTTAACTGTTTGACGTAGATGTCGCCTTCAAATGTTGATTAAATAAAGACCACTTGAAAATGCCACATTGGTTAAGCGCCTAGTTTTTACTATATAGCTTTTGTCTGGACGTATTCCTGCTTTCTATTTACGACTATAATAGTTGCAGTTAGACTGATTCAGCTTGCAACATTATTTCTATATTTTAGGTACACCATAATAATGTAGGACAAACACAGAGTTGCTAAAGAAGTATCCTAATTTCATGTACGACATTTGGCTTATTGTGTCTGAATGATTTACTTCTACATACTTAGAGGATCGGTCCAAGTAACTATGGTTCTTCTGGCAATAAACGTACTAAAAAAAGTACTGTTTCAATTAAATTTATGGTAAAGCTATTCATCTTGCTTTACAATTATGTGATAAATTATTTTCATCTAGGTTCATGAATTAGAAGGTACTAATCATAACGTTAAGGTAAATGCTCAGTCTGTTATAGTAATATTAAAGGGTATATCTCACCTAGAAGAATTCTTTTGCATTTTTTGACAATAAATAATACTATTTATATGCTGAATGGTTTTGTGGGTTTTTTTTTACTTTTTTGATAAATATGTATGAGAATGAAATATGTTTCTGGCTTGACGAAACAACCTCTGTTACGACCGCCTGATTTCTGTGACGTCATAAGTGGTGTCTGTCTGTGAGTTTAGAATGGAGAAGCTAATTACACAAACAATTGTAAAATGGCATATATCTCAAGTTCTGTCTATCAATTGGAGAGTGACAATCACTCCTACAACGGAATGTTGTCTGGGATGATTGATTCAGAGGGAAGTGATGAAGAATCTGGTGTTACTGTGTTGAAAACGATCCAATCGGAAATATTGTTGGCGTATATTTTGTGCCTCAGTTCACTTAGCGTGCAATGCCTCTCGCTACACATTAAAAACACCTGAGACGTCAGAGTGACCCAAGTCGCTTAGCTTTTCTCAGAGTGCGGACCGTGGCAGCTACAAGCTGGCCATGGTCATTGCATTGACACCCCCTCTCGAGTGTTCAACACACGGGCTTGCCTGAATACCTTACTTTGATGCTATGATCACCCCACCAAAAAACGTGACAGGTGGTTGGTTTTTATTATTTCAATGTATTCTATTTTGATATTTATATGCCCACAAACTTGGGACAAGCAAGTCTAGTCAGACACCAACGCATGGGAATATTCGGAGACGATATGGCCGCTAACCCACGCTTTGAATTTTCGCTGATTAATTGACTAATCAAATCATTGATATTTCTACTGTAAGAGGACGTGTAGCTTAGGACGCTTTTTCTGTATACCCAAGCATACAATCCAAAGAGGGTGCCATACCAAAAACTGATAGGATACAGTCCATCAAAAATTTGATAGAAAATTGCCGGTTGCCTTGTCGGGGCCGAAATTTACTTTGTAGCGGTAGAGTCACGCACGTAATATAGTCAGCGAGCCCGCTACTGCTTTACTGCCGGTTAAATGCCTAACCCCGATGCCTTGGTTTCGAAAAATCATAGTATGCAGAACTTGCATGACAAGTAACGCCGCCGGGAATTGACTGGCCAGAGACCCTTTCAACCAGTGAAAATCACGGGTAACCAGCTTATTTGATATGCATTTATGCACGAATTTCCCATGACGTGTTGAGTGTTGATGCAAAGAGGGAAACAACAACCTGTCACTCATGTGACAGACTATTTACTTAGATGACAAAAGAAGACAAGTGTCAGTGACATGCGTCCAGTGAAACAACAGACTGATCTTTAAACCTTATCTATTTCTGAGTCACCCTTGCACACAAGTGCCGACACGCACAGAATACACAATTTTCCGACGATCATACCACAGATCTTATTTAAAATGCCAAATGTAAAATTTTCAACTTCATTCCGTACTTCACAGCGCTTTGTAAAATTATTAAGAAAAAAGTGGACCACCGTCCCTCCAGGACTGTGAGTGGACTAAGGGATTTTTACAAATCCCCACCCGTTTCAGGTTCATGACTATTCACCAAAGTTTGGGTTGACTTATGAGTGGAAAATCAATGTGATAAGTATGAACGTGTGCGTTTACAGTATTTCTGTTTTTTGAGGAGGTAATTGCCCTGAAAATTGCCATTTACTCGGTTTCAGAGAAAACATCAGAAATGGTGCATGCCAGCATATTTGCGATGGAAACTCCCGATTCTTTATTTTCCGTGTTTTGGAAGTCCTATAGGATGTAGTTGTATTTTGGTAAGGTTGGTCCCATCATGACAACTCTATCCGAAAGCGACATAACCATTCAGTCGCCAATTCCTGCTTCTTCAAGAGCACGTGTGACGACGTGATTGTGGGGTGAGCGATGACAAGATCGTTTTCAAAATTTGCAACAATGGGGACGTCATGACCCAAATAATGAGAAAACGCAAAATGCTTTTGCCCAAAACTCTATGGTTTGCTACTAACCGGACCTAGTCCGACAACGTTGCACAAAAACAACGTTTTCAATGCCATCTTGGTCCGTGCCTAATGACGGCCAAGTAAAATTCTAATATTTCCTGAAATCGACGAATTCGGTTTTAGGCGTAATTTCAATTTTTGGGGTTAGTTCTAATTCAGATATTGCATGTTTTTGTCCTCACCATTCAGAATTCGACAAGATTTTCGAATTTAGTTTTGTCGTTATAATCTCGAATCTCAAATTCGTTTTCAAAATCGGGAAAACAGAAATGAACAACGTTAAATTTTACAAGGGTGCTAGGGAGTCTCGTGACAGATTGTCACATTTGGATAGCAACAGTGTAGCGAAGATCAGAGAAAAGCTATCCTAATTACTGTATAATACTAGGCCTATCTGTCGTGTTTTAATGGCAATAATCTTTATTTACACAATTTACCGAATCCGCCACCTGTGTGACATAGCGACGAATAAGAATTCCGAATTACCCCTGTCCTACATAAACAACCGGAACTTTTTTCCTGCACTTTGCCGTGACGCTTTCATGCACAGACCAGTCTGTCGCGATCTATGCCGTGATCTACGTGAGCTAATGCGATAAATTCAGACATGGAAACAAGGTAGGCATGTCCAACGAAATTTCGAATCTCTAAAGCTATTGTAGCTATTCCAAAGAATAGAATGGACGTGCCGTCGCGGCACTAGTGCTCAAACTCGGACGGACGGCTCAACGTCACCGTGACACGTTGAACCCGTTCTGGCTGTATAGACGACACGATGATCGTGTCGATAGGCGTGGCTCTGCATGGCAGAGCTGTGTGTTAACGGCGTTATACGGCCTCCCACCGAAGGAGGCCGTATAACGCCGGTAACACACAGCCCTGCCATGCAGAGCTACCCGTTGAACCTGGTGGAAGTAAACACTGAGTAAACCCGAAAGCTGCGCCTCAACGTAAGTTCAACTGAATAAATAGTACTGTATGATCTTCGGAAAGCGACATAGAAGGCAACAAACATCAAATCATTCGACGAACAACAATAAATTTCCTTCATCACATAAAAATTCCGTAAATTCTCGATCGGAATCGAACCTGCCCGAAGCGTAGCACTGTAGCGGAGACATCAGCAGTCAGGTATAAGCTTAGGGATCGTTCAGTTTTTATGGCCGGGGGCCGGCAAAATCCAGAGGGGGGATGTCATCGTAATTTTGGAATCCGCGAAGGGGGGGGGGGTGTTATTCTCGCTTTTTCACTGGTAGGAAAGGGAGGTCACCACATTTTCAAAAACATAATACCTACAATAAAGTTCACTTTATGCCATGGCCATGATCGACCCTCTTTACCGGCGGGCCGCCTTAGGCGACCCACTACAATAAATATACTTTATGTATTACCCATGACCCTCTCAACGGGCAGACGCCTTTGGCGGCCCACTCCAATTAGATTTACAGTGGAATTTGATCGAGTGTCCGTTTGCCTTGCAGAGCTCGACAGTCTACATGTTGCTTATCATTAGAAAGTAAACATTTGCAACAAATTCAGTCTTCGTCTTTGGTTGGTGTTAGATTACAGCGCGCGGCAAACGTTTCCCATACACTGTCTCGTCACGATCACTGCAGTCGTTTCAGCATGTCACTCACAACAAGCTTAACACTGCACTACATGCACATCACCAGTTTCCTTTTAGGTGTTTACTTTTAAATTGGGAACGTTATGAAGAAACAAGTAAATTCTTTAAAAAAAAAACTTTTCTTCTCCTCTCGATGTCAGCAATCACGACAACAGTTCCTTCAGCATGTAGTCTGTAGCATTGCCAGTGCAGTCTACTCTATCAACAAGTTTGACACGATACAACACTGAATATTGTCAAGCAGAAAATGCTAAACACTCCTGCATGAAACTTTAATCCCGCTTTCTCTTTTGTCTCAGCTAAATGAAATTTTCTCAATTGACACTTCTCTGAGCTACAAAATAGACTTGAAGAAAAGTGTTGATTTTGCACATGCAAGTGCAATTCAATCAACACGGTACATTTTGTGCCATTGAATAACACACCTAGTGTTTCTGAAATAATTCACTGTATTTTGGCACTTAATTTCCCGGACGACATCATACACGCCCAGCGTCAGTCCGGTTGATGTTGAGGATTGTTCGAGAAAAATATGCCAATGAGTTTTATCTGAGTTGTATTTCCCAAATCAAAGTACACAAAATTAGCTGAAAGAAAACTTTGATGATGTACTATAGCTATAGTGTGGCGTCAAGCTTGTTGTGCATGAGTGGCATGCTGAAACGACTGCCATGATTGTAGACTAGACAGTGTATGGGAAACGTTCGCCGCGCGCGCTGTATAATCTAACATCAAAGACTCAATTGTTGCAAAAATTTACTTTTCTAATGATAAGCAACATGTAGACTTGTCGAGCTCTGCAAGGTAAAACGGACACTCGATCAAATTCCACTGTACTTAATGCAATGGCCATGATCAACCCTCTTTACCGGCGGGCCGCCTGCGGCGGCCCACTTTAATAAATTGACTTTATGTAATACCGGCGGGCAACCTTTGGTGGCCCACTAGAATAAAGTTGACTTTACGTAATGGCCCATGACCCTCTTCACCGGAGGGCTGCCTTTTGCGAACCACTCCAATAAATTTTACTTTATACAATGTCCATTGACATAATTAACAGACGTTTGCATGGATGTGGCTGAGAAGTTTGTGCACTGGCATCTCTGCTACACGAATAAAGTGCGCCGCGTACCAAATCGTGCGGGTAAATTTGACTTATAGGTTTTGGTTATTTTTCAGCGGGGGTTCACCTTTTTTTCAGGGGGGGGGGTTAATATTTTTTTGAACACCGGCGACAAGATTTTGCCGCCCCCCAGGTCGTAAAAACTGAACGGTCCCTTAGCTGTAGCCTGAAGTCTATAGTGGACACCGTGCAGCGCTATAATGGATGTATTATCGAAAGTTGACCAGACAATAGAACAGTGTTTCCTTCAAGTGACAAAATTAGGGGTATCTACGGGCGAGATATGTGTCACTGCAAACATCAAAGTTCGTAAGACATAAACATTGGCGACTAGGATCGGGACTGATATGCTGACACCGGTGGAGACCGGAACCAGTGGTGATGGTCCGCTGTGGCCACATAGATTTAGGTCACAGTAATCAGTGGGTGCCATCGCACTAAATTTTTCGGGCTCGCCAAGATCGTGATATTTTGAAAGCCACGACACCCTCAAGAATAAGAACTACCGTTTCGATCTTGTTGTTGCCTTCCCTTCATAAATATATTTAAAAATATTATTCTAAATAACTCTGGTTATGTTAGTATGGCTTCCGGGCGCTAGCGCGGTGAAGCCCCCTTTACCAGCCCAGGGCAGACTTTCTTTTGCGTCGGGACCAAATTCGTATGTTTGATTGGTTGGTTAAGATGGCATTCGGTGTATCAAAATTTCGACTTGATCTGATTTATGAATGAAACTACTGAGTAATATTTGCATATCTCCAGGGCGATTGGCCGTTTTACTCATTAATTGAAAGTAATCCCGGGAAATAACAACGAGATCGCGACAATATTTTTGCAATCCTCGATTATAATTTTGATCCATCCACATCAAGCGAAAAGTAAGAAGACTGTTCATGTGATAAATATATAATCTGATAGATATTATATATTATATATATATATATATATATATATATATATATATATATATATATATATATATATATATATATATATACATATATATAAATATATATATATATATATATAATATATATATATATATATATATTGTGTGTGTCTGTCTGTCTGTCTGTCTGTCTGTCTGTCTGTCTGTCTGTCTGGCTGTCTGTCTGTCTGTCTGTCTGTCTGTTTACACGATATCTCAAAAACACCTGAACGGATTCAAATCAGATTTGGTACACTGATACTATATGCTATTTGCAAGACCTGATTGGATTTTGGTTAGTGTGGCTTGCATATTAATGAAGTTATGCAATATCATTTTTTCCGTACAATGGTTTCCCTATGGAGACGGTAATGACAGTGTAGACATATATCAAGAAATACTGCACAAAATTTCATAAAACTTTTCCCAGATGACAATGTAAGAACATTATGATGATACTGTGAGTGTCATGTCAATTATCTTCTCATTTGCATATTTAATGAACTTTGTTATTAGTGAGATAACTCTGAAATTTCTGCACCAGACTTGATGATACTTGCAACAAATATTGATCTGATATATATCTAATTATACTTAGAAGCATTAGGCAGTGTCAAGTTAATAAATAGCTCATTTGCATATTTTATGAAGGTTTATAATTAGTCATATAACTCCAATATAACTTCACCAAATGTGATGAAATCTGCTGCAGATACTGATCCGACTGATATCTAACTGTAGTGTAAAGCATTTAGAAGAGTAAAATTAATTAAGGGTTCATTTGCATATTTAATTAACTTTGTAATTAGGTATATAACTCTGAAATTATGGCACCCAAGTCAGTGAAATTGGGTACAGATATTGTTTTGATAAATATCTAATTGTGCTGAGAAGCATTTGGCAGTGTCAAGTTAACAAATAGTCATTTGCATATTTTATGAAGTTTTGTAATTAGTGATATAACTCCAAAACAACTGCACCAAATGTGATGAAATCTGCTGCAGATACTGATCCACAGATATCTAATTGTGGTGCAGAGCATTTAGTTGTGTGAAGTTAATTAAGGGTTCATTTGCATATTTAATGAACTTTGTAATTAGTGGTATTACTCCAAAATTACAGCGTTAAATTTGATAAAACTCGCTACAGATGTTGATCTGATAAATATCCAATTGTACAGAGAAGCATTGAGCAGTGTCAAGTTAATAATTAGCTCATTTGCATATTTCGTTAAGTCTTATAATTAGTCATATAACTCCGAAATAACTGCATCAAATGTGATGAAAACTGCTGCACATACTGATACGACAGATATCTACCTGTGTTGTAAAGCATTTAGTAGTGTAAAGTTAATAAAGGGTTCATTTGCATATTTTAACGTGCTACAGATATTGATTTGATAAATATTTAATTGTGCTATGAATCATTCAACAGTGTCAAGTTAATTAATGAACTTTGTAATTAGTGACATTACTCGAAAATTACAGCATTAAATTAAAAAAACGTGCTACAAATGTTGATCTGATGGATATCTAATTGTCTCTTAAAGCATTTAGCAGTGTTAAGTTAATGATTAGCTCATTTGCATGTTAAATAAAGTTTTATAATTAGTGATTAAACTCTAAGAGTATTGTGCAAAGTTGAAAAAACCTGCTATATATGGTGATAACATATATCTCATTGTACTGTGAAGCGCACTACTATTAATGAACCTGTTGTAAAACACGTGAGCATATTCAGTTCATATCTGGTTATAATATAAGTTTGCGGCATTTCAGGAACATCGGTTTTTCAATGTCTTCGACCTACTGTGTTGTATATTTGCTAATAATACCAGACTCAATCTTTTTTTTTGATTGAATCGATTCGTCCATCATTGTTCACGATAAAGAAGTCAACAAATTTGTGACGATAAATTGATCGTTTTGGATGGGATCATTTCCGGTTACATTCGAACGTTTTCAATAAAGAGTGAGACAAATCAGTTTAAATGTCAGGGATTTGAGAGTAAATTTGCGGGCATGTGCGCAATGATAAAGAGGATACAATATCAGATATTGATGATCACAGCTGACATTGCTGCCGGCATACTAAATTCTTTAACATTGCCATCACAGACTGAGCATTAGTCTCAACGTTGCGATTCGCATTTTCCCATTCATGAACCTAGACGAAAATCATTTATCCATTAACAGTAAAGCATGATCTAATAGATCCACTAAAAAGTAATGGAAACAGGAATTCTTATTCTTTAGTAGCTTTATTGCTATACGAATCATTGTTACTTGGACAGCTGCTGTTCTCAATACCTAGAAGAAAATCATTTAGAAACAATAAGCCAAAAGACATACAGGAAATTGGAGATAGAAAACAAACTCTGACAGAGAATTGACACAGAATATATGATAGTTGTACAATTGATATTCCTACATTATGTGATGTACCTATAGAAATAGTGTTGCAATCTGAGTCAGTCTAAAACAGGCGGTGGGTACCCGACATGACAATAGGTATATGAATAATATCGATGCGGTTTAACCGGTCAGAAATCTTCAAGAGGTTTTTATTAAACCAGCGTTTGTAGGTGATTCGTTTAACAAAGGCAACTTGCCCGATAGAACAGTCTTAAAAAATACAGCTTAAACATACTCTAAAGTTTTAAGTGTTAAGCACGTTCCTCTGACGAATCTTAATGACAGATAACAATCATAAATAATGATGAATCACGGGCTAAGGTATTCAATTATTGGTTTACCCGGGACTTCTCAAAATTATTATTATTATTATTATTATTATTATTATTATTATATTATTTTACTATAAAGCCTCCAAAAGAAGAGAAATACAAAAACTAATACAATGACAATTTAAAAATAAGGTACTGAATGAAAACACTCTGTACACAAAAAAAATCATAAGTTTAAAATGGTCTTAATAACATATTAAGAAGATGACGACTGTATAAATCTTTTGCAAGTAACAACTGGCGAATGCTGTCAGTCAGCCCATCTGGCCTTGAACATGTCTTCATATTTTTAAGGATCGATTGAGAAGATCGCTTGTCAAAAATATACCGCAAAAGTGAAATACCATTTCTGACACAAATTCTATTAACACGTGAAACAAAATCAGCGTGACCCTGCAATCTACCACATAAATGCATATTCAAAAGATGCAGGTAAAAACAACGTGCACGAGATTTATACTGAAGATGGATTTCATCAAATCAACAGAACTGATTTCAAGAGACGTATCAATTTTCATAACATTAATTGCCTTCAGCAAAGAAGTACTTCTACAATATTTATGAATGCCAAACCCAGCTTTTAGTAATTTTGACTGGATTATTTCGGCCTCACTTAATTGATGATTTAGACATGTGTACACAATGAATACCATACAATAAAACTGGTCTTATGGCAGCAAAGGTGGTCTTATGGCAGCAAAGTGTAAAGGTGATACAAAAGTAAGAAATTTTGTAAATAAGAATTTTTTTATTTTCATACAATTTCTCTACACTCTGAAACCTATGTAACATTATTTTAAATTTAAACACATGCCTTGAAATTGAGTGTAGGTGAAAAGCTGCCTTATAATTAATATAGGGCTAAACGATTTCACGTAAGATATTTCGTAGCTTTAGCCGATTTCTTCGACCTATTCTAGCGTTCCTTCTCTCCCCTTTACGTGCTTCAGACTCATCTGTCTTGCTGGCATTCTTCTTCTTATGTTTCCTCAAGAAACCAAACATCGCTACAAATCCAGCGCAGACAACAATGGGTGCAGCTACTTTAAGGACAATAGTGTATGATACTGGAGAAAAAAAAACATTGATTAAATACTATTTCAGTAGTCGGTATAATAGCGTCTCTTTTACTGGTATCATTGGGCATAGCAAATAACTACAGAATAAGCATATTTACTGATAAACCTAAATTATCTCATATAGAATGGTTGATAATGTTTTGATGTTTGCTAGTTTTTTCGTAGATTTGTCTTAAAAAGGATGACCCAGCAATGGTACTGAAAATAACAAGTTAGGAACGTAACAATGGCGGACACTAACATTGTTGTCTTCTAGCTGCCAATAAAGTAATGTCATAGTTTTGTGGTGGCGCTTTTTCCACCCGTCCGATATATCGATCTACCAAGTTCAAAACTCACATCTCTCTTGGAACACGGTTTGTTAGAGAGTCTAAGCAACAATGGCTATACTGATTTTTCTAACTGAAGGAAAGGCAACGTAGGAATTTCTGATGTCGTACTTCAATTCACAATCAAAAGAAAGTTCAGAGCAACTACAAGTAACGAGATTTAGGATATATTTATTTACGAAGGTCTTTCAAGCAAGCCGTGGGTGATATACAAATTTCGTCATGGTTAATATCACCAGCATGATTCAAGACCAACGAACTTTTACTTTTTCAACAGACATTTAAATTAGTAAAATCATATGGAAAACTTACTAATGATGTTGCTAACGAGTATTTGACAGTCAATTTCGATGAATTTAAAGTTGCTCTAAAGGGAAATCTGTATTGAACGGTTTTTTTTTTTCAAATCATATATTATCAGGGAAAACCCTTATAATCGGAAGTTACAGTTTTTCACAAAGTGTATGTATATTAATTAATGTTAATTAATGTTCATTAATAGAGATGTTAAGATTGCATCCGTAGCGAGAACGCAACGTAGAGTGGTTACGCGTTCCGTACGCGTAACGTTCTGCACAGATTCGGATTAAGACTTGACTGACGCCGCCGCTTTACTTTCCTCGGCGGCAGTAACTGACTAGCCGAGCAAGTTTCGCATGTCCATGTGCCATCGCGTTAACCTAACGATCTACTTAACAGCCTATACCACTAATGCGACAGTCTGCTGAAGTTTATTCCTTCAATTCACTCTATTTTGATTTTAATATGCCCATAGACTTGAAGCAAGTCAAAATTAAGGCGTGTCCATGCAGACTCACACACTCGACTCACACAGCTGCGTCGTCTAAAGGATTTTACTCTGGTGTAAGTTTAGTCGGACACAGACATGTGACCATAGACTTGAAGCAAGTCTAGATTAAGACGTATCCGTGCAGACTCACACACCAAACTCACACACTCGCATCGTCTGAAGGATTTTACTCTGATGTAAGGTTAGTAGGACACAGACACAAGAACTTGAAAATACTGAAATTTTACTTTTTGTTTGAAAAACCATGTAAAGCCACGGGGATAAAACAAATGACAATGTTAATTTCAGTCTAGACTGAATGTTATCAACATTGCCATGTGGCGACGTCTGCCGCGCGTGTGCCGTTGTCTGCGAGTGCACTGCAGGAGATACATATTTGTAGGTATATACAACTTTGTATCCTTTTTGTTACTTAAAATGTCTTAAAATCAGACGGTGATCAATAAAACAAAAAGCAACAGTACAAATCGAAAGGAATGTCATATTGATATACGTCTATGGCGGAGTGAGCATGAAAATAGCTCTCGGAAAAGGTGTACGAAAATAGTGGCCGTTTCATGTAGAAAACGACTGCCAAACGACAAGAGAACGTGTCACATCATCAGAACATGATGAGAGCACACAGAAAGTGATGACGTACCGTTCCCGTTCCGTTCGAGTATCAAATCTTAACCTCTTTATTGCAGCGTTAAGCTTATATACCAATATGTTTTCTGGTCAAAACATTGGCAAGCAGGTTTGATAAAGTAAACATAAATTCAATATTATCAGGCATTTATTGACTTTTAACGTGAAGATAATGAATATGAAAGTGCAATACCTAAAAGATCGGCATACTCAATAGTGAGATACAAACAATAAAGGTTAGGATGGGGTTACCACAAGCTACAATTTCAATGTTGTTTGTTGCTATAATCAGACTAAACAAGCTGTACTAGTGGTTGTAAGTTATTCAAACTACCTTTTTGGTAGGCACTATCAGTTATATTACAAACCTCACCTTTAAGCAATAACATAATGATCAGCATATATAATCAGTTTTATCAATTTGTTTCTTGATTTAGTAATGAAATATCTATATTTCCTATAATGATCTGTATTTATTATATTTTACGCGAGAGAAACTGCATTTTGTACTATTGCTTTTGGTATGGTGAATTGAGTTTTAACACTTGAAAACTAGCCGTATTTTAACACGTTTAGTGCACTAAAAACGTCCTTTCCAAGAAATATGTCCAAATCCGACAAAAATTAGGATTCTAATTATTAAACTAAATAAAAAATATAGCCTAAAAAGGATATCCAAAGGGATCTTTTTATTTCATCTTTATAACTTCTAACTTCAGACCCTCCTTTTCCATGACAATATATCTAGTAAGTTACGGCATTCCTGCTTTCTGTATCTGAAAACGCATATGTACGATATTGCTGATAGAGAATAATGGGTTTTTTATCAAGCATGGCGTGAATCAACATGTCAAGCATGGCGTGATTCAACATGTACATGAATCAGAATATTTACTACCTTAGTAAGGGTAAACAGAATTAATCATTAAACGAACAATTCACTGAACATTGAAAATGGAGAACGCTCGTTTACATTCATCCACAAAAGCAACTAAATAACACGTATTCATTTCCAAGACTTGCTTGCTCCATTCTCAATGGTAAATGTTGTAAAGATAGCTTCATAGAGAATCCATCCCTAATGAAGTGAGCTAACAGTAAAACACAAATATGTTATTATGTAAATATGTTTCTCAGACCATAAATGATTTCTGAGAAGTCTTATAAACAATTTGCACCAACAAACGCAAAAATGTGTTTACCTGTTTTGAACGGCTGATCTGTTTGAAGATCAGTGTTCTTCTTTCTGGTATAATTTGCATTGCCACTATACACTTTGGTTTCTTGTGGACCGAAATACTCTCGCCGGATCGATAAATTCTTCTCCGTAGTCACTGTTGGTTCATTTGGTATAAAAAGGTATACGGTTAATTCTAAATTGCGCTTTATCTTACTTTTTTTGTAAATTTGTTTCCCAATGTAAAGATGCCCACTGTTATGTATACTGTTATGTTATGAATACCGGTGTGAATCTGTACCAATTCTTTTACCTGATTAGGCATGTCTTGTCGTTGATCTTTAGGATTCAGTTTCAAGGTTACATGATTGTAATGTGCATTCGAAGTTTTGTGATCTTCTCTATGTCAGGATACATGCCACATTGAAAATATAACATACGTTTGCTTTCAACAGGCTTTTATTAGGGGACTTTTCAGACTCACAACTCTTCACTCATCTTTTTAAAATGGACCAAATATCACAGATTTGCTAATGCCTTGGTCATACCACATGCTATTTTCAAAAATGTATTTCTCACAAACGTAGAATGTTTCACTTTTAACTCTTAAACTGTACAAACCAGCCATACTTTCTTCAATGTAAGACGTTAGATCGGTTATTTAGTTTTCGGAACGAAATAATAATATTATGCACATTTATGTTACTTGTCGGCAAAAAATAAGCAAATATCAACCCTCCTCAGAACTATTGTTGAGAAACACTCGATTCAAGGATTATACCAATAAATTATACGTTCTTTGGAAAGTGAGTAAAAACCTTGTGCAGTTGACACCATAGACGCCGTCATTGTTGTGTCATTTGTAGTCGTCACTAGAAAGAGAAACAAATATATTATTAAATACATATAGAAACGCCATTACTTAGGTCAAACAAATAACCAATGTACATATACATATGTATTTTCAGCAAGGATTTAGTTTAAATTCTAGCTGAAGTTTTTTTTAGAGTTTTATCGACCTAGTCTTAGATTTCTAAACAAAAATTGATTCAGTCTATGAATCGGCTTAAATTTGCTTAATAAAACTTTTGCTATCAGGTTTTCATTTCAGGTTTTATCAAAGTGCACGTTAAACTTTACCATGAAGAAGGCTCGAGTACAAAATACTTCGATAGGAATAGCAAAATAGTAATTTGTATTTTTAGTTAAGCTATGAAATTTAATATACAAAGAAAAATGTTTAATTCCTCTATGGCAAGCCAAGTGTTGCAAAAATAAAAAACAATAATTGTGTGTTTTAAATTTTGTGTTCTAAAATTGTATTTTCATTAAAGCATGATTGTATTCTAAAATTTCATGTTTGTGGTCAAGAATTCTTTGTTTATGTTAATGAAACCATTCTTAGGTGTGTACATTTAAAGCTGTGTTCATGAAAGGTCATTCATGTGTTCACTGAACAGTTTACAAGTTTTAAAAAACTTATACAGTCCATTAGTCTCTTTAACACTCGGGGCTTGGTGATCAGGCAGCCACGACATCTGTGCCTCTTTCTGTCAATGGTACTGCATCTGTCAATTCTCTATTGCAGAATTAGCAACACTGCTTAGCAGTTGGGTGAAGATATCATTCAAATTTGGCACAAGTAGCATGTGCCTATGAGTCGACAAATGATATGTTACTACCTCCTGCTGACGTAGGATGATACATACTGTAAATCTATTTTTCATATTCAGGCCCGGTGAAAACGTTTTGGCAAGATGTCAACGTCCTTCTTCAAATACATAATGCCTTGTTCAGATAATTCTTTTGTGCATTTCACTGCAAAGATCGTAAACGAGCAGATGACAGTTTTCAAATGTAATTTCGAAATGACTTATTTCATCTCTCCCATATGTAGTTTTTAAAACATGTAATTCTCTTGTTTTGTCTTTCATTCATCATAATGTCATGTATGTGTGTGTGTGTACATGACTAAGTAAGTAAATAGTATGCAACACTAACCCCAAACATCACACGCATCTTGGTTGTCATGTGTATAGAACGGAGTGGCCAAAGCGGGACACACCTATAATCTGCGTAGCAGTGGACTCTTTATTTAAGAGTGAAGAGACTATATGTATAAATGTTATACATGCAAGCCAACCCACACGTCTTAGTTGTTTACGTTTAAGTATGATTGTTCGTACACTTTAAAGTGTATAATATGTTTATCTGTTTTATGCAAATATTTGATTAGCCATAGCGAGACATGCCCTTAATCTACGTGCCCTGCCCTAAACCAGCGGTGGAGTGAAAAGACTAGTGTAAAGCTGCGATCCTTTGATGCTACGTTTCGAAAAGAGAGCTTTCATCAATCATTTAGAATTCACATTTGGTTGGTGAATCATGGGGAATGATTGATTGATTGTATGTGTTGCCATGTTTCTCCAAGAAAGTTTGTTCTTCAGGTAGGGATTGCGTTTGTCTTTGTGTATGCTCATGTCATTCGGAGTTAAAGCATTGTTACTTTTTTGAAGTTTGGCATTTATACGTCTTTGCTTATATTTCTGCTACTTTTGTACGCGATTATTGGTTGCTTTGAAACAGATTTTTTGGCGATTCATCTTTTCCCAGTTTTCGTTACTTATCCTTTGAGCATGTGTTGGCCTTTAAAAAGGTCAACTGCAGCAAGACAGCCAAGCGACAAAACTATCTGGTTTCACGGCTCTTACTGCTTCCATTTCGTCTTATGAAATCTTAGGACTCTCAAGACTATTCTTACACGATTAGTGTTTTAAGTGATGAAGTTATATTCAATTTTACATATGTTATCATATTTAAATGTATATAAATATTTTTTTTCTATACGTTTTTTATGGTTTTCTTTTTACGTATTTCTACTTACTCGTAATGTGTCTATTTAGTTATATATTAATTTATGTAGTTGTTCTTTTATTCACTTAATTACTTTTGTTACAGTTAGGTTACTTTGCAGTCCAGCTACTTTCGTTTTACACTACCCTCGATATTCTTAGGTTTTTCTTGTTTCTTCTTCTTTTTCTTGCTGTAACATCAAGTGGCTTTGGGAACGGACTAGACTAACATTTGCTATTTTCCGTTTCCGTTTACCCTTTATCACAGCACAACTCAGATGTACACTCATTACTGAATTGTAATATTAATGTGATTAAAGGTAATAAAGATTATTATTGTTATTATTGTCATTGTTATCCAGCTTTTGCAATAGCGGGCACACTACCGGTATGGATGTCTCATGCTGCTAACAGAATAGCGCCCGATCGTTAACAAGGAGAAATGGTCATGAATTTATTTTTAACATGTAAATTGTTCATTGAACACAAGAATGACCTTTCATGAACACAAACGTGATATGAACATAAAATGGCTTCACGGACATAAACATAAAAATTTAGAACACAAACATTAAATTGTTAAATACAATCAGGCGTTACGAACATGTATAATAATCGTCCTCTGTGACTCCTTCCATGCTACATCCATGATCAACGTAAGCGGCATAACTATCGGCTCGTAAATCGATCGGCGGTTTGGGGGCCTGGACTATGATTTTATAAGTTTATATCACAAGTAAACGTTGTGGAATATTAAAATATCGACCTATTACTGTATTGAATAGGCCAATTTCGTGACGGGCAGTGCTAGAAGAATGACGCGCAGGGACGGCAGTAATTAGAAGGACCGTTTCTTTGAATACTGTTCGATATTACATGCCAGGAAATGCCAAGAGGTGTTGACCGGTTAACCTCGCTGTTAATTTTATGCAGGAAATTACAATAACAATGCTTGGTCGAGTGACGCAGTGCCTTGAGGGTGGGATCGCCAGTGGTATAGGGGGAGGAGTACCTTCCTGGTGGTGATAAGTGGTGCAGATTACCGTCGCCTAGGTGACTGGCGTATACGCGTGCCAAAAGACACCAATGGTTGATTTCCTGTTGAGCAGTCGGAAGGCAGAGTTGCAAATACCTGGACTGAACCATTCTGTTTTTTGTGGGTGTCGGTGGTACTTTGACAATAAAAGTAAAGATGCACATATATTGAGTTTATTGTCTTGTTTATGAGCGGCAAGTATTTCCAACATACAACATAAATTATGTGCATTTGCCCTAGAAGAAATAAATAATTTCGAATAACACATCGCGAATGTAACCACATTCCTTAAGCTCGACGTACACTTAATTGCCACAAAAAACAATGAAATAGCTCGACTTTCGATTGAAGAGATTAGTTTTGCCAAATCCCGTATAGAGAAAAAGTGGCAGATGACTTTATTTTTAGAATCATAGACAGTATAGCGAGATGTAAAAAATGTGAAAGAGGCTCCCCACCTAACTATCCTAAATGTTTTTGTGTCGAGTTTGTGTTTGATTCGTTTCGAAAATGTGTTCCTACATTCTTATCCGATTGTTTGTGTTAATGAAATGTTTGTTTCGCTTTGGATATTTGTAGAGAACTTTGGATTAGTGTGTACGGTAATGTTTTGTTTGTGTGAGGAAAGCTTATGGCGAGACGCAGCCGGACCTATGTTGTTACAAAAAAGTTGATAGAGTCGCACTTTGACGCTTGCGTTTGCTAAACCCAAGTGTGGTTTCTCATCAGTCGCAGTGTAGATTCTTTCCTTAGTTTGTGTTTGTGAAAATTTATTTAATGCATTTAAGTGGTCTTGCTCTATAATTAGCAAGGCAAGTATATTAATTTTTGGTTACGTTGTGAGTCCCTTTGGTGGTTCGGTTTGTTTGTTCTATGTTTCTTTACTTCGGTAAATTTTGTTTAGACTGGTGTGTCTTTTAGATTTTTGCGAGGTTTGTGAATTTTTAGGCAATAAGTACCACTGCGGGGTACGGATTTTATGTTTATTGGATCAAGATACTTACAAGTATCCTGGTTGATGTGCTTGTTCTCGTACATTTTGATTAATAGTTCGTTTACTTTGTTTACTGTTTGTTCTGGCTTGTTGTGTATAATACTGAGTGTTGCGTAATTGCCTTTCGCATTCGAGTACTTCATCGTTTGTGTTGACAATGACGAAAACACGACCCTTGTCGAAGGGTTTTTTCCCGAAATTTGTCTATTGTTTGCAAGCTGGTTTATTGCGATTCTTTTGGCACGCGACATGTTTGTTTCCTTGTTTGAAAGGGTATCTCTAGAAGTGCGAATTTATCAGCTTCAGATAGCTTTCAAGTTTTTGTTTTTTTCCTTGTTCGTGGAGTCCAATTTGACTTTTCTTTGAATTGGTGTTGTTGCGATTGTTTGTGTCTCACGATGTAGCGTAGTCACATTGAACGACTTTATTTGTTGAAATCCTGAGGTGGTTTTATTCTGTTTGGTTTTGTTGGTGTCCGAATTAATTTTAAGGCTTTTGCCTAGTACTATTTTTCGGAGTTTCGTAGTTTGAGCGATGATAGGTTGTTGTGGAATTTCATGTTGTTGTCGGCTTTTCTTTGGAAATAGCTGAATTATTTCCACGGCCATTTTTTCTGTTACGTTACGGTGATTGTTTAATTTGTATTTAATGTTGTGTTTCAGTTGTTTGTTATGTGTACGATTTTTGTTATTGTGTTTTCTATGTCATTTTATAGTTGTTTTGATAGTTGTCTTTTTGGAGTATTTGGTGGCCCTGAAAAAGGCCGCTTGGTATGGGTTTTTGTTGGCGCTTGGCGCGTTTGTTTTGGCGATGAGCCTAGCTTTTTTATGCTTCTTTTCGCCGATTCGATGTGCTTGGTGAGTAGGTGTTTACCGCCTTCTTGTCACTGTGTGTGCGTACATGTACAGTCTGCATAGCCCTCGAATGTGGTCTCGATTTTGATCAAACTTACAATTTAGGAGTGTTATGTTTTCACATGGATTCACAAAAAGTTTCCCCCCGGTGTTCATTTTTGGCCCAGAGGAATTCCATCTACCCATCCTTTGCAGAGTAGTAAGCTTATGCGGCAAGTAAACATGGATGCGCAAGTGCGATTCAACGATCAGCCTGTATATCGGATCGAAAGTCAACAATTTTACGGCTCGGACTATGATTTTATAAATTTATATAAAAAGTATAAGGCGCAGGGTATTATATATTGACTGATTACTGTAGCTATAGATAGGCAACATTCAGGAGGGGCAGCGACGGGCAGTAATTAGTAGGCAAAATAGGGGGTTTTCACCGTGGGCAGAACTCGGTGCCATGATACTGAACTTTAATAGTAAGCCTGTCACCTTGAAGGTAATACTGTAGGTGAAACGAGGATTTCAAACGCACGATGGTACAAACAACACCACAAGTGAAACGTTCATAGAAATACACGCGTTCCTACGTTGTGCCCACCCGGGCCACGCGATTAAAATATGACTTATACTGCTAGATAGTGTTAATTGGGTCGGTAAACAGTCAATTAATAGTTTAATTGACTACCTGGGTGATTGGCAGGTCGTGTCCAACGATGTAATATGCAAAGCAGGCCAAAAGACAAAAGCCCCCCAAAATATTGACGGCTGGCCAGGGTCACCATGAATACGTAATGAAGCTTCATTACGCAGAAATTGCGGTGTCAAGCCCTTCTTAACCGGTCAAATCCTCTTGGCATTTCCTCTCATGTAAGTGACGGTCAAACTTTTGGGTGGTGCGCGTGACCGGCGGCACTGAAACAAAATGGATTGACAAGCAGATAATTCAGGTTTTCGTTCAGTATTGTTACCATTTGTCCATTGTGGAAAACATTGGCGGAAAACCAGAGAAAACGGCCCGCTCCGAGAACAGCCCCGAGACGGGGACGGCTACACTTGTAGTGTTGTTTGTACCATCGTGCGTTTGAAGTCATCGTGTCACCTACAGTACTACCTTCAAGGTAATTGTAAAGTCGATCATACCGGGAAATAAAGGAGTATTAAAAGCAAAGTTATATTCGTCTATGTCGCGTATACGCCAGTCACCTAGGCGACGGTAATCCGCACCACATATCACAATCGGGAAGGTACTCCCCTTATACCACTGGCGATCCCGCCCTCAAGGCACTGCGTCATTCAACCAAGCATTGTTATTGTAATTTCCTGCATAAAATTAACAGCGAGGTTAACCGGTCAAATCATCTTGGCATTTCCTGGCATGAATCGATTATCCGAACCTTTGGTATTGTGTCAATTTTTCATGGACTTTGTGATAGATTTCGGGTCGATATTGGTGCCTGCTTTCCGATATTTGAAAAACATGTTGTGAAGGACTGTTTCGAGAAATACATCATCTTCTTTCTCTATTTCTAGCCATTCCCAGGTTTCATGGTTCGGACTTTTAAATCGGTTTGGTTTGAGGAGAATATTGATTTATTTCATTCCAGCCGCCAACTTTGATTAGTTATATGGCAGCTTTCTCAGTTTTTGATTTTTTTTTGCCGGACGAGTTTTTTGCATTGCTCAGCAATCTTTTTGTTTGGTTTATCGTAGTACCGATTAGATGACAGATTGAATTTTCGTTTAATACGATAAATTTTGGTAGTCAATGAAGACAAGTTAAGCAAAAACATCGCAGAGTCCCCGTTGTTTAAACCGCTACCTTGAAACATTTTAACTGTTTGACCGAGAAGGCAAAGTGTGTTGGAATTAACTCACCCGATTTTTAGCTTGTCGGTCCGGATATCGACGGAATGCTTACTCCTTCACATGTTGGTCAAAGTTACATAACGAGCTATGATTTTTGTAAGAAGGATTTGTTTTAGTTGCTCGTTCTATAGACCATGAAAAGTGTCGTTAGACAACGACTCGAGGGTGGATACCAGAAGTAAGTTGCATTGAACAAACAGTATAGAGAAATTTGAAACAGTGCGGTCAAGAATTGTCTTTTAGCAGAGAAATTTGAAACAGTGCTGAGAAATTTCAAACAGTCTAGAAATTTCAAACAGCGAGGAGTTTTTTAAACAGCGCGGAGATAAATTTCTAACGGCGCGGAGATTTTTACACAGCATAGACAATTTCCGATAGTGCGGAGATTTTTACATAGCGCGGAGAATTGTCGTTATCGTCCACGGTAGGTAACAGCTGTATCGTCTCTGTCTAAATGCTAAGTTTTTTGTATTTTTCATGGTTTATTAAAATACAAATTTAAATTTGGCTAATATGAAGAAAATAAACGCCTTTCAGGAGATCATGTCATCAAGCATAAAAGTAACTTTTATCAGTTTGGCTAGGTGCTTGATATGCAAATTAAAAATTGCATGACGTGAAAATGCTTAACGTCTTGCTCCACTGATACGCCATTGCAATATCCATACACATAGCAAATTTCATAAACTTGGCCGAGTGCTTTCACTTTGATATGTATAATGTATTGTGAAATTTATTGATAATGTAAATTATTGATTGAATCGTATGACTTTCACTTCTGTAGTTTTATTATATCTAAAAATCGTAGCTCGCTTAGAGAAATTATCAATTGTTCAGTTTTGTTTTCACGATGTCTATCATTGTAGACTTTCAAGCATGGGGTGACGGTAGTGGTTCTTGTATTTTCGGTAAGAATCTATCACGTAAATATTAGAGAAAATGGCCAACAACAGACATGTTTCCATTATAATTGATTGACCTTTAAATATAAACGCATGCTAATTGTGGCTCATTTGAACTATACTCTTTGTGGCATGTCTGAGTAACGACCTCAGATATTATAAACACAAGACAAAAAAGTTGTTCTTGCGACAGGTCCCCACAAAGTCCAGTTAGGCAAGTCTGAAAATGAATTCTTAACTTTGTTAATTATAAATTAAGTAAGGCTTACATGCCAAAATGACCATGTCGTTAAATGAACCGAAGTCAAAACTGCTAGTACCTAATTTTATTCTGGTATAATTTTGGCAGATTTTTAAGACAATTGCTAAGAAATTTATCTTTACGAAAGTAAGGATAGTGACATCCTGATCTATTTGCTCAAGCCCTATTTTGTAAGCCGCAACTGATGGCTAACCTTGTTCTAGAGGTAGGTCAACAATAGCAATCGATATTATTTGAATGTCTCCTGTTACCAATTCTCCTTCTCTCAGAAATGCAAAAGAACCGTCATTTCCAATTGCTATGTCTATTATTAATCCTTCTAGCCCACTCAAATCATCAGTAACAGAGATCCATTCACCACGACTGTTTTCCAGGACCTTTATGTTATGCAAGGTATCGACCCCAATTAAATTGAAGATCCCCGGAGCTGCTTCAACCTTTAACATGTCAGTCATTTGTGACAATGGTCCATTCCATGGTGATGTAAGGTCGTCTCGAACGAACAATTTGTTGTTGATTCCTACGCCGAACAAACGTCCATTTTTCGATATGGTAATGTCTATGATACAACAGCTGTTTTCAATTACATCCTTCCAACCAATGTCAAGCACGTGTTGCTTTGTGCATAGGTAGTGGTCCCTGCCGACTGCAACAAGTGTGCCGCTTGGTAAGAGGTCTATATCAATGATACAGCAAGTGTTTTCCTCCGGTCCAATATATTCATAAATACCGTCAGAAATATACCTACTCGTGTACAGTTTGCCATCGGATCCAATCGCAAAAAGATTCCTTGAATTCGCTTTGTTGGTTACGTGGGAACTTAGCTTGCCAATTTCAGGTACCTGTAAGTCTTCCGTTCAAATGAAAATTGTATAAAAGATTTTGTAACATTAGGACAATAACAGTATATAATTTACAACAGAGCCATGTTATACGTAGTGTAATGACGCCACTGAAACATCAGTAGCATCAGGGAGCCTTCAGTTATTACAAGGGGGGGTGGGCCGGGGGAATTTCGCGCACACCTTTCCCCTTAAAATGTGACCCTTCCCCTATCCTCCTGTCTAACATGTGACCCTCCCCCTTGTCCGACATTCTAAAACTTGACCCTCCCCCAACCACTGCGGTATTCTCCACAGGAATACCTGAAAGAGTATCAGCTAATTTACATAACAATTGGCTCAATTATTATGTTAGAGACAAATCACAGAGGGGAGGGCTTGTGTTTTTGGAAGGACAGTCGCAATTTATCACGCAAGAATTTTTGAAGAGATATCGTTTTTCATACATTTGAGGGAGGGTCACCATATTTTGTGCAATTATAAAAAGGCAAGATGTGGCTGATTTAGTGCTTCTTACAAAAATATCAAATCATTATACATGGAGTCTATCAGGCAAATTATTGACAATTTTCCCCACAAAACATGCTATATCTGTATATAATATATGTTTGATAATGTATTGAAATGTTTTTGCTTGAATTTGGAAGTAAAATGTGCCTTTGTCTACAAGAAATTCATTTCTGAATTTCATCTCAAAAGTTGGTTAACTATGCATGGCGGTCTATGATGAAACTACGAATAACTTTTTTCCAATACAAAACTACGTAAATCTGTGCGTTTATGTATGCTTGATTATTTACATTATTGTTCTTGACTAGACTAGAGTGGTTACAAGTCTATGGTTGTGTTAGAAATTTGCTTTTGAAATTTGACTGAAATGTCGATTCACTATGCATGGCCGTCTATGATGAAACTATGAATAATTCTTTTCTAGTACAAAACTAGGTAAATCTGTGCATTTATGTATGCTTGATTATTTACATTATTGTTCTTGATTAGACTAGAGTGGTTACAAGTCCATGGTTGTGCAAGAAATTTGATTTCAGAATTTCATCGAAATGTTGATTTCACTATGCATGTCAGTCTATGATGAAGCTATGAATAATTTTTTCCCATACAAAACTAGATAAACCTGTGCATTTATGTGCGCTTGATTATTTATATTAACGTTTTTGATTAAACTAGAGTGGTTATAAGTCCATGGTTGTGCAAAAAATTTGATTTTAGAATTTCACTCAAAAGTTGATTTACAGTACATGTTACTCTATAAGAGAACAATGCACAATTTTTTCCAATATAAAACTGACAATATCTTTGCATTTATGTACATTTGATAATTGATATACACTTTTCCACCTGTTGCATAGGTTTTTTGTCTCTTGTCTTTTATCAGTTTAAATGTTCGAGGTGTTTAATGTAGGATACCACTGCATCTTCTTTGCTTGTGAAACTTGTGGATAATGTGTACGTATTTTGTTGGTGATTTCCTTTTCAGGAAATATGACACAAACAATGAATGTTTTGGCCATAAAATATGCTTCTGTCAAAAGTGACCCTCCCCAAGATAGGTTTATAAAAAGTGACCCTCCCCCTTGAACTGTTTTCTAAAAATTGACCCTCCCCCCAATTCCCCCGGTCCACCCCCTGTAATTTCTGAAGGCTCCCCTACCTGTTATTTAGACACTTGCAGTTGCTTATTTGTGCCACAGAATGTGACTCGGAATCACTCTGATTTTGTTACGGCAGTGTGGGAACACACATGACTGCTATAGCAAATAGTAGGACCCTGACAGCTGAGGATTGCATGACGATGTTTCTTGAGCAACTTTTACTAACGCCAAGGTTTGATACACATACCAATATTTTTGGAAAAATAAGACTTCTCTTTGACATCAGTTTATGCGAAATTCATTTATAGCTTACCTGCGAAGAATTAAATGCCAAGGGTCTGATCAATTGATTGTGACATTCAGCTAATACTTCCCATTTTGCAAGTTTACAGGCAATCTTGTATAAACTTTGGAAATAAAGAGCAACTCTGAACTTAATTCAAACTCATACTAGCAGAGGACTCCATTTTCCAGACCACGAAGTGGCTATAATGACACATGTGCGTTTATGTGCACGTAACAGGCATATTGCAGATATTTTCAAAATAAGCTGCGTTACACCTACGCAAAGAAAAATATCGACACTGAAGGAACACATCATTCGCGAAAATGAGCAGTGTAGTTAAAACAGCCATGATATCAGTCAGCACTAGCGAACTCTAATCATGTTGGCCAATTAAAGGCTGTAAAAGAAAGTAAACAAGTGAATGTGAAAAAGTCTTTAAAATCAAAACAAACTTAAGGCGATACCGAAGGATTCAAAGCGCGCCTTGGTTGCTTACGCTGGCTAAATTACTTTCAAATGCACACTTGTGCACGTGCAAAATCTTACCGTACCATTGTTTTCTTTGGATTTTTGACTCCTGATATTTTAGAAATGCTTAAAATCTTTCAACTCTCTCAATCTAAGCCAATTTAGCTGATTTTTGGTAGGATTATTGAAGTAATAGATGAGAATCTAGATAAGAATGCGTTTCTAAAAATTCCAGACCGTTTATGAGATATCGCCGTAAAACCCTTCAAAATTTCACAAAATGGCACATTAGATATTTTCCTGTTCAAAAAACATTTCTACTTGTACAGATAGCCTAATCCATCCTAGGAGCTCTAAACAGGTATCTCATGTGTTACATTCTGAAATTTTGGAAAATTTGGTGCAAATTTGTAGGAGCTGAAACGTTTTAAAATAGAGCTGTAAAATTTTGTATATGTGTGACGTCACTGACCAATTGAGCGACAAACCTTCGTCTTCTGGAATCGTATGGCTCTGTAAATCTTTATTGTGCAAAGAAAGCCATGAAAACTTTCCATTTTGATTGGTTTTGGAAATTACCCTAAGCAACCGTTGCTTAGCAATTTGAATCCTTCGGTATCGCCTTAACCTGTGTGAATATTTTTACTCAACGTTAACTTTTCCACCTGGCTAAATATTGTTACGGTACAGTGTCTACTCTTTTGTGAATTGATTTTTGGTCATGCTAAATGTATTGTACGCTCTAGTTAGCGGAAAATCGTTAATTTACAGAAAACAGTCAGTTTTTCCCAAGTTCCAGGATGCACTGTATGCCGTTCTTTATAGAAGAAGACGGACACAAGCATCTGCAAGAGTCGTGACAGGTGTCGGTCATACAATTCTCAATATGAGTGTGTACTTTTTGCAAATCTGTGCAATGTCCCAAAAAACTGAAATTGAAGGACAATCTTGCCATAACTGGACGCTTAGGAGATTTTCGAGTTCTAAAGATCCGATCAACTACACTTAATGCAGTACTTCAAGAAGTGCCGGTAACAGTAAAAATACGATTCAAAGTTGAATATGTTGTAATACGGGTTCATACCTAATAAAAGAAGATTTGCAATACAAACTTAGCATGCATGATAAATCAATTAATGATGGATATACCTTCTCTATATCCATATGACCCAATACGGTCGTCTCTGCAAATCGCAATCAATAACTCAACCTCTTCGGGGAGTACAATCACACCGTTTTTGAAAAAAATAAAATCAGTTACATAAATATTCCCATTGTATATTGTATCCCAAAACGGTTTTGAGTTGGTTGCGCACATAATGTCCATGCCTTCGAGGGAAAGACCACACAATAATTGTGAATATGCATCATATTCTATCCTTTTGACACCTACACTGTCCGGTATTGGACCTAACCACTGTGAAGAATGCTTTGAAAGATAATACAAAAACGAGTCCAGTCCTACCCCGTGGATAATTAAGCCGGAAATGGTTATAGAGATAATTCGTGGCGAGCTCGGTATTGGACTTGAGCTACCTCGAGAATTGATTATTACCATAGACCCTTGCGAGTCTAAAATGAGAATTTCGTGGATTCCAAATGCAAGATCAACAATTCCTGGATACTGCAGTTTGTCTTTCGTGGTAGCTCCATATAGGTACGACGAACGGTAGACAATATGATCATTTCCAATGTAAAGTACAGGGTTTTCTGGAAAACATGAACGAAAAACGTAGGTTGTTTAAACGTAGGTCGCATTAATTCCATAAGCTTATAGTCTACAAGGGATATAAGTGTTGGATTACTTTCATAATTCTACTCTCATTACTCTCTCTCTCTCTCTCTCTCTCTCTCTCTCTCTCTCTCTCTCTCTCTCTCTCTCTCTCTCTCTCTCTCTCTCTCATAACAGTATCACAGCCCTACAGAAGTAAATTGAGCAATGTGCTTTGCCTGCATAGACAAGTAAATTTGATTTCATACCTACCTATCTACCTCCCTCCCTCCCTCCTTCCCTCATAATGCGGGCACATCACGACGTGGTATCGCCCAAACTTCGTGTAATATCCTCTGTATCATACTGTCATGATTTGGTTATGACTGTTTTCTGACGGACTTTCCGAAATTAGCGACGAAATCAACTCAAATCGACCTTGCTTGCTCCACGCTGTACTCACAAATACTTGGTTGCAAAGGAGTGATGACGACCGTTCACCTTTTGATATTATTCCGCTGTTGGCCATTCCACTTCAAGGGAGGGTTTATGGCACACTTTTAAAGCCAACAATTAAAATAATATTATATAGGGCTGAGCCCTTGGTGTCGCGCCAGGCGTTAAGATTAAAAATGTTATTTGTATCGATTCATGATTAGTAATCATAAAGGATAAAATTGAATTAATTGTTACTTTCTATATACGTTTGTACAAGTATGACCGGTTTACCCTCTGATGACAGTTCACGTACACGATGTCAGACCCTGTAGCAGTGTAGGTATAGATTTTCTGTTATGTGTAAAAAAGTTTGACATAAATTTGCAATTTTTACCATGATTACTATCTATTGTGTTAAACAAGGGACGTATTGTGCCATCATTAACTTTGCAATAGTAAATGTACCGCCCAACTTCCAATATTGTAAGCTGAAAACCAGCGTTACTTCTAAAAACGGGTAAATTTTGCACATAGTTATTGACACAGAGGGCACCTTTCTAAGATTCAATCCCATCATTCTTTGCGAATGTTCTCGTTCATATGCACGACAGTTTTCTCTCTTTGTTTAATTTTTAGGCGTGATAAGAAATTTTGTATCAGCGACAGGGTGGATAACAATAATTACTCGCTAATAAAAAGATATATTTTATTAATGACATGTTATAATATAATAGAGAGCAAGTTTCGAATTTGTTTATTTACGAGCACTCAAAAAACATGGCGGCCCTACGAAAGAAGGGTACTCTTCCGGTTACTCGCATTGTATATTATGAATACGCGCATGCGTAGTCAGTAAGCCGCTGGCGCGACTACTAAGATGTCGACACAGGTTTACACAATTTGAAGAAGATTTATTTTGAGCGTAAAGTGGCGATGGAAGTAAAACATAGACTGGAGTGAAAAAATGAGTGTGATTTCGTGTTATAGGACACAATCTCATCCCTTCACGAAAGTTATGAGGCCCGCCAATACTCGCTTCGCGCCTGCGTTCGTTTTCAAGCTCGATCGAGTATGAACAGCATAGAGAATAGACCAAGCAGCTCTGCGTAATCTTTAATGCACAGTGGATTTAATATCTGTAGCAGTCAGTTTATCATTAAGAATTATACATGTCCCCAGACGTCACATATGCCGAATTTACCATATAAGAAAGGCATTTGTGAGCGGATTAGGGAAACGTGAAATAAGTATACTGTAAGCTGTAGCGTCGTAACTCGTTCGGGATTTTTTTTTGCTGTACGAATAAAAAATTCCAAAGGTATTTACATCGTCAGCACGTATATTTTAGTTACTTGCTTGCCAAAAAAAACTTAACTTCTTTTACTAACCTAAAAGAAAGTTTGACTTTCCCTAGTATCTAACATTGTTTCTGAAACCTGAACCGGACTCGATCATGCCCTGTGAATCTCACTGACAGGTACAAATCGGAAATATAATAAGTGTACCTTGTCTGTCGCGAGTATTTTCAGTGCGGTTGGATTTTTTGGCCATATTTATGGCTGTAAACGATATTATTCACCACCCAGATACTTAAACTCGTCAACAGGAAACTTGTCGTATAGCGGGTCTATCATGATGCAATGTCAGCCGGGACCATAATCTTCAGCAGTGCAGACGACATGAAAACACTGCATCGTATGGGACCAGCCGTGAACGATCCTCGACCATGGCAGGTGTAGGCAAAACATACAAATGTTTAATTCGTTTGGTACAACTGTATCTCTACCTAGGTGCAATGCCCATGAACTGATTGCAAACATCAAAATCTTGACCATTAATCACACATGACGTTTCAGAGTGTAACAAGTCTTGATCGCTCTGCTGTGTTACATGTTCATCATGTCGTGAACATACCAGTGAAGGTCACTCGTACGCGTAGTGGCAAGTAGATCGGTTACGGTGAAAATAAAATTCGCATTTTACATAATTAACATACGGGTTCATATCAGTACCGTCTAAACAATAGGAGAATGGCGATACAGGCAGAACACATAACACATATATATATATATATATATATATATATATATATATATATATATATATATATATATATATATATATATATATATATATATAATTATATTATTACAAGACATATTGAATTGTAGGTCTGCAGACTCGAGGAATTAAAGCTATTTTGATAATTCCAATTAATTAATGTTTGCTTATGATCAGTAAGACTAGACACTAACAGTATCACAAAGTGAGGCATCAGTATTACAATAGCTATCAATCACTCAGACCTCACATGTTACATATCTAATAGTTTACGATATTCTTTAAAATGTCCTCTTTAAAAGTGATTTTTCATCAACAAGAAAGACATACAAATCGAAACTATGGAATTTGACCAAATCGAAAAATATACCTTTGGGTGGTCTTTCCCTTTCGATCGTCCAAGCCGTAACTAATCTACTAAAAATCTTTAAACGTGTATGCAAACGAAGAAAAGAGACTAAAATGTATTCTTACCGTCTATAATATTTAACTGGTCATCGTTTTCTGCAAAGGCGATGGCAATAGATGGAACACTCAGAGACTGTGACGTGAAATCAGGCAGTACAAACATCAGGTTAGAATGATAAATCACAAAATCAAACAATGTAAAACCTTTAAGATCTATTCCTGTTTCAATCCAAAAGGGGTCTTCAAATGTGGCGTAAATGATTTTATCGCCTTCTATGGTCAAACCAAGTAGAGATGATTTGCCCCAAGTGAACGCTACTTTCAAGATACCTCCGCTTCCCCTCAGTTGTGCTGACCATGAAACATTTTCAGCGTGCCACGTGTGTAAATGATAGTCCGGGCCGACTCCCACCAAGGCGTCATTGTGTGCAACCGCTATGCCAATCATGCAGCATGAGGTATTGATTGAATATGACCATTGCCCATTGAGTCTGTACTTCACTTTGCCTTCTGTGTCCAAAGCAATGAGGACTCCATTGCTCAGTACTTCAACGTCTTTGATCGGTGTGTTGTCTTCAAGTATCATGCTATTATAACTATTGTTCGCTGTGGTTGAATAAATGTAATTATCCGCTCCAACATAGAGAAGGGGTATGGAATCTGAAAGAGAAAGACAGTTCGGTCGTGAGATGTGACAGATGTCAATTACGTATTGGTAATAGCAGTGCATTTGTAAACGGGCTGTGAACGTGCCACCGAGGTTATTGAAAATAAGTGAAAGAGTCGCTTTCCCGGAATATTTTAAAATAAAAAACAGCATTTCAGTAGTTTAGAATAAAAGGAAAGATCCAAAAAGCTTTAAGTATTTCGACTTTATAAGTCTTTACGTTCTTTATTATGTTAATTACGCTCATGGAGTTAACGATAAACAACCATTCTGCATGACTGTAAGAGTTATATAGAAGTGTTTAAAAGTAATTGCTTTTGCGTTTTAGACATAACGGAGAATTGATGACATGGTATTTGAGTTACACTTGATAGCAGACTCATCAAAGCGCACAGTGAATGTTCCGTAAAATTCTGACGGTTGGCAGTAAGAACATATTGTACAAAAGGAGTTTGTTGCTGTCATTCGAAAAAGTTTCTAGGCTCGTGTTTAGCTTTCTATAATTTTTACATAGCCTTCTCGTTGAAAAATATGAATAAGTGGGGAGGATAAGACGGGAATGTTTTCTCCAAGACTCAATAGTATGTATTGCTACACGGGAGGTACGAAGATTTCCTTTGAATCTCGGACTCGCTATACATCTTCAAGAAAATATCATAGTTGTTATGGTAATGAGACACAGAATTTCATATTTTGCTATACAGCTAGCTACAATAATAGCTTATTCAAACAGTAATACATAATTTCAGAGGGAGTGCTTTTAAAGGATAGGCCCTTCTTCCATTGTATTTCTTCTTGTTAAGTCAAATGACTTTGGTAACACTATAACATGCAGTGCAGTAAATCTGTATGCCATGTGAAGTTAAAATCGTGTATTTGGGTTTTCTTTTAGTGGACACGTCTGACAGAAGATGAACATTTGATCAAATATCCTATTTCAAAAGCATGGTTTATCCTTTTGCAAATGTCAGCATTATTCTGAACAATACATCCAATATAAGTGTTAATGTAATTATTAGTTTATTAGTAGTATGAAGAAGAAATGAAATCAAACTTATTATCAATCGACAATATTTCATTTTTATATCAATATGAGAATATATGTCTGTATTGCCATTTTCCTTTTGTTCAGTAAGTGTGAATATGAACCGGTATTTAACATGGTTACACATAGATTATATCTTGACTCTGACCGGAAATCTTCACAGAATGATGCACGCGCTGAAATGTTTACATGGGACATCTGAGCAAAGTGAACTAAAAAATCTCAGAAACTTGCCACACGAAATATAGTTGCATTTTTGTCTTTCATTTTTGGCGACTATATTTAATAACAAGTATGTTTAGGCTAAAAACTATAAAGAATGAAAATTTGCGAGTATTTTTGACCAAAATTTGTCCGACGGAATATCAGTTGCCATGGTGTTCCGTGTGTTATCTGCGTTTAACCCAAGCTGTGACTGTTCATGGCTGAACAGCTGTTCTCACATCTTCTGGAGGAGGAGTATTATTACCCTTACAGTCAAACTACTCGCCAACATATCGTGTGGTGGGACATTTATCGCCAAGCAAGTATAAATGCTCCAAATTCTCAAGGTAAGCATGACATCAAGCAAACGCCGATATCACAGAGTAACGACAGCAACACACAACAACAACAACAACAACAACAACAACAATACCGGCACTAGCATTGAATGGTATGGCAATTTTCAAATGTCAAATGAAGAAATGGACGACTTCTAATCTACGACATCAAATTCCAAAGAACGCCATCTGAAAGCACCCAACTGACATAGATCAGCTTCGAACATGGCTTTATTTGACTCAGTCCGAATATCTTGAAATCCACCCAATCCTGCCGAATGAACTTGACCAACTTCTGAGCAAATACGTGTACAGTACAACAAAACGAGACGGAACCCAAAATGAACCAGAGACATTGCACAGATTCTTTAACTCATTGATCGTGTTTTGCGAGAAAACAAATATCAGTGGAGTGTAAAAACTGATGCTCCTTTCGAAGGAACTCGACGGTCCTTGCTGCCAAAAAAAGAAATCTGAATGCCACAGGCAAGGGTAACGCGCCGAATAAAATCGAACTACTAACTGCCGATGACATTGATGAACATACAACACTGCCAGCTTGGAATGCCCGTCAGCGCTTCAAAACACTGTTATTTCCTAACAACCCAATTCGGCCTACAACATGGACCTTGGTGATATTATCGAGTGGCAGACCTGATTGATGGCGACACGGTAAAATACGCCCAGTTCAACATAGAACGCCAGGCAAAGACAAGACAAGGAGAAAACCGAAGAAACACCAGAAGAATAAAGGCCAGAATGAACGAAAAAAGTAAACCTGGATAGATATCCAGTCACTGCTTTTAAGATATTCATCAAAATGCGTCCCAAGTCGATGCTTGCTCTTGATATTACCTTGCTATAACTCACAATATCTGCGGTGATGGCAACTGGTACAAGAACCAGCAACTCGGTATCAATTCCCTCAGAGACATGATGAAATCACGGCACTGCACTGTAAAAATAGCGGACGCTAGACGAGTCTTTACGCGTTCAAAATGTAGATGTCGGTGTTCAAATTTGAACAGATAGTGTTCATATTGTTAACACTAGTGTTCATATTATTAACAGTGGTGTTCTAAACCTGAACACGGAGTGTTAACAACCATCTCCTTCAAGTGTTCAAAAACTCAGCATCACAGAAATTTGCAATACTGTGAAACAATAAACAGTGTTTTGTGTTTTTTACTTTACAATGGCTATATTAAATTGACTATTGCTTCACTGTCAGGTAAACTTACACGGATTTTGGTGTAACGAATTTCACACTAAGTGAAAAATATTTCGGGCATACAATTGCTGAAAGCGTGTTTTTTCTAAAAAAGGAAGTATACAAAATAATTTTACACGTTTATTACGGGTTGAAAGTTTAAAAATTAGAAAAGAAAATCAGAAAACCACCATGAACGTTTTAATTTTAACATCGGCGTGCAAGAGGCGTTCTACTTCTAAACACTTGGTGTTCAAGTTTGGTGTCTTTTCCTATCCCATGATGCATCAAAACGGAAGTTGCGACATTTTTCTTGTAAGCGCACCCTGAAGTCGTAATCGTGCGGAAGCAAGACCAGAAAGGGTAAGTTTCCTCTCCAAAATAGTAAAAGGTATTAGATTTTGAAGCATCTATATTATCGTCCTTTGAAATTAATTGTATTGTACCTTGAAATAACTTAACTACGTGAAGAAACTTTTTTCTTTCGTGGCTGCTTTACCAACAACTATAGCTGTGACTACGCAGTGGTAATTTTGGCCATAGCCCATCGATCGATCTCACTCGGGTCAAGGGTCATCAAAACACAACTGTAGCGATAACCCTTGACCTGAGCGCGATCGATACGCCTTGCATGGTACTGCTGCGTAATCACAGCTAACACATGTCTTTTAGTAAACACAATCGCATGTGAAACATCGTTAAATATCTTGGAGTATACAATGTATTGTTTCAGCATATGAGAGTTTGGCTTTTTTATTTTAATCAGTTGATGACAAGAAGCAGCAAATATTTTGTAACAGTATTGAAGAGAGGCACTATATATGAAAGTCTCCCCTTTTCCTTAACCTAATCAGCCCCTTGTCTTTCATTTAAAGTTTCATCTCGCCATATTACCTATTGTTGCTTTTTTCAGGATGTAAAAAGTTGGATCAAACTGAAAATCGAAGAATTGTTATTGAAGCTGGTGGTACAGATAACGAAGAAGATGAGTGTACAGGTAGCTGTCTGGAAACAAGCTTGAGAACCTCAGTTCATCTCTAATGTAGATTTAAACTTCAAAGGGTCAGTAACTGAATTTTGATATATTTCTGTATTTTTGTTCTGAATTAATCCAACCTTGGTAGCATGCTATGATCAACTAAATTTTGTCGGAGAATAAGCTTTCACAGACGTGTAGTCGCCCTTATTTAAATTAAAGCTGAAAGCGACAGACCATTCAGAGTAAAAATGTCCACTCTGAATTACTGGTTTTTCTGAAATTTTCAATCGGAATTTTCTTTCACTTTCTGCTTCAATTTTTCATCATCCCCTTTGCATCTGATGAAGGAGACTTCACGTCTTTGAAAGCTTATGCGCTTGTAACTTTTATTTGATCATAGTCTGCTACCAAACCGTAGATTATTTTGTATTGTAGCTCAACACGTCTCTTGTACTTAGCAACTGGTTTTTAGCTTTGCTGTCAGCTAAATAGGTGGATGTGTAGCATTGTCCTCAAATTTGTACATCCAAAGGTTTTTCTTCAAAACAGCCAGTACGAATCCTTTAATATTTGGATTACAGGTCCCAAGGAATTACCCTAATCAGATATGTTCAAATTATGATGAAATATGCAAATTTATATTTTTGAGGCTAATTTTGCTATTTTTTGGCAAAAATCTTCTTCTCTTTTACTGACGTCTTCAATAATTGGTAAACATGTCCCTAAAAATGACCTTAGTCAAATTTGTGCTAGTTGTGATGAAATATTCAAATTTTTATATTTCAAGGCAATTTTAGTAATTTTTTGGTCAAAAATCTTTAAAAAATCTATGTCAAAACTGCTAATCGAACAGCTTTGATATTTAGGACATAGATCTCTACTGATAGTCTTTTTCAGATTGTTCAAATTATGCAGAAATTTGCAACTTTGTATTTTTAGGACATTAAAGACATTTCAGACATTTTTAAGACATTAGGGATTACCAGAATGTGATATATTCAAGTTATGATGAAATGTACATTTTTTCATTTTAAGGGTGATTTTTACCATTTTTGGTAAAATAATTGTATAAAAATTAATAGCAGGGTACACCAGGATTTGAAAGGTCTTTATGAATATGTTTTAAATTTCTGAGAAGTATATTTTTGAAATGTCACCCATTTATTTCAGGATTTATTTAAAGATATTACAAACAAACAAACCTTTTTGTTTATGAAGGACTTTTTTGGACAAGGAAATAGATTTTACCCTGCCAAGGACCCACTTTCCACACTTTCTGCATGTTGTGCCGTACTGTGACACTTTGACAACTTGACATGTTGTGTTTACTTTAGTGTTGACATCTATATACCATGTGCACCAGAGAAGCCTTGACTAACTTCTTTTTTCTTCAAAATTTACAATTGTCTATACAAGAGGAAATGTCTTTAAGAAACCATCTTACAAAAATGGAGTATGCAATAAGTAAGCCAAATTTTGAGCTTTTTCAGATGATTTTTGTACATTTTCAGTATGAACACAAAACGTCATCCACAATATGGTGATTTTTATTGCTTATGTTTTTGATAGGAAGGTGTTAACACTATTGGTTTTTCCTCTGACAAACTTTACATACAAAGTTGCAATGTTTATTTGCCCATTTTACAGTAAATCATTGTATTTTGCTCTAGAAATGTTTCGTGTATTTTTAGAATAAAATAATTTTACTGGATATCAATGGTCTGTAATGTTATTTCAAGGCTTGAACACCCCGTGAACGCCCAAAATTAAAGGTGTTCAACAAGCGCGCATCATGTGTTCTAGCCTTTAACACACTTATCGTTGAACGGCGTCCATGCGTTCAAAAAGTGTTACAGCCCTTTGAACGCGTAAAAGCGTTCAATTTTTTGAACACATTTCCCGTGCAACGTGTGTTCAGATATGGAACACCATGGTGTTCAATATAATGTCTGATGAACGCGTAGCGTTCAAAATCTGCACACGTATGTTTTAAAATTGAACGTTGGTTGAACACGTAGTGTTAAATTTCTGAACGTCTAGAGGCGTTCAAAAAGTGTTACAAAAAGGCGTTTAATTGGTGTTCTATCCTTGAACACTTAACTTAACAGTGTGGCTACGAATCTTAGCCGAAAGAAAACTATTCATTTAGCTCGGAAGACCCTCGTGATGGATGAAGAGTGCTGAGACGTACCTACATGCGACCTAAATGCGACCCACAGCTCTTAAAGATTACTGTCAATTGAACTTTTGATCTCAACACGCTAGATTTTAGTCACTGAAATTTTCGGTGGCAGCACTAAAACCTTCGTTAGCAGAATAACCCTGTCTCAATGTCGTGACCTTTCGGACACTTGACATCACAATTTAGTGACTTAAATCTAGCGTTTTTAGATTAAAAGTTCAACTGACAGTAATTGGCTATCAACACAGATGAATTTCCATGCGAAAGAAAAATCTCATAAAGATGCCATCAGTATCACAAGAAACGCCACAGTTTCTCAGAAGTAGCAGCTAAAATTCCACCATCATGAGCAACATGAGTTGCTACAAATGTCACTCTTGGCAAAATGCATCAACTGCCCACAGTAACTAACACGATGAATGCTCAATTTCCAGATGAACCCCAAAATAGTCCTTTAAGTCCACTCTTTGCGCTGGCACAACTATAACGTGTGGTACATCCAAAATTACCATCAATCGACCTTGATTCGAGAATAAAACCGAAAGTTTACAAAAGAGAAAACGCATTCACGTGCGCGATTCGAATATAGTGATGCAGATTATTGTTGAAAATGTTGTTCGTTGAAGTTTCATTGTTAAATCTCGTCATATGTTAAATTATCCTTCTGAAAGTCAAATGTTCCGTTTTAATTAGTTTCGAACAGGTTTGGCAAGCAAATGAAGATAATTTTGACAGATAAATTTGCTTTAAAACTTTCATAGTTACAGTTACGTCAAACTGATCTATAAATGTCCACGTAATAGTGTACTCATTTTACGTATTGTCGACTTTGTTCCCCATCTGCTCAATGACAACGATTCTTAAAATGTTAAAGTCCAAAAAGTACCAACATACATTATTTTTGTACTGATCTGACTTATAGCTACTGTATCCAGATAGTTTTTTGTGGATATGAGAATGACTGATCACCCATTTTCGCGCTGAAAACCAGCTGATAGGGGAGCCTGCCGGGTTATTGCGATGTTCTGTTGACCTCATGACTTTTTAAAGGATTCCTCGTATTTTGCTATATTAAGAGCAAATATAAATTTCTTCAGATGCTACTACTCGGGTCTACAAATGGTTTAAAAGTCTTTGATAACATACTCTTATCAGTGAACACTCCCCCGATAACAAAAAAGTGAAATTTTACACGCTATTTATTGATCAAAACCACCTCTACGAATGGCATTTCCCTCCTGTGGAAATAAATTATTAAGTGAAACATCGTCCATCACGCCTTTTCAACCAACCCGGTAAGCATACAGAAGGAAAAAACAGAAGGAACGTGTCCCGTCGCTTTCCCCAATGTCGATAGAGAGTCTAAACATAAATGGTCATTAAAAATATGCATGCATTATAGAGAGGTTATTCAACGATATTTGATCGATAACGCAACTCATTCTCGTGATGCGTCCGTAATTTGAATTTTTGCTGGGCAACTAGTTGCGTCAGAGGCGGAATAAACTATGAGTGTATCTATTTATCCAGGAAATCTTAATCCTTACTGCTATGTTTGTACGCATATAGAGCCAGCCAACGTTAGGGACACAAAAACAACACGGGGAACAAACAGGCAGTGGCTTTGAACAAAATCAATGTACCAAGTACTTCATCGATATTCGTAGCTTGACGCACTTTGAACATAGCTCGTAACAAGGGACACAGGAAAACCCATGGAACTACGTGTACAACTATAACAGCTACTCATGTAGTTGGTGCACAGTGGAGATTTTTCGGCTCAACAACTTTGACGGATGATGGAATGACCTTTCCCACTGCAAGCCAATTATTATCCAAATCGATTCAGCACAAAATTTTCGTATCGACTGTTGACGCCGTGTTTACAGTTTTTATTTGGTGGCAAATCCTAGTCGAAACGATGACTGCTGCGTAAACAGTCACTGAATAAACTGTGCACGCTTTAGGAGCACTGGATATTTTTACCGTTTTTTAATCGAAAATCGTCCGTATACGCGTATGACGGTGACAAAAACAACACAAGGAATCTAGCATACATTGTTACTGAATTACTTAGACCAAAAAATTCACCTAAATTCCGAACGATGATCATACAGAACTCTGCAGGTTTCCGGACTAAACGACCCCAAACCGACCGGAGCTCAGTCAACTGTACCGGGCTCGACGTCTACGTATATACTCTGTCAGCGTCAACTCAAACTTTCATTCCAGACAACTTTACCCAACCAACTGGCAATATACTAAATTTACGTTAAAAAAATTCAAACTGTGTATCGTATCGAAAAAAAATCTTACCGGGGCCACGGAGCAAATTAAAAAGCCAACAAACCCCAACAGAAACATTAAATGATCATTAGTGTGCAAGGTCGAAGTATTATATGTCAGGGTAAAAAATTCTAGCTTTTTCAGGACGGTGCAAAAGGCGGGGCAGAACATGATTAGACAAGATTACAACCGATGTGTCACCGCCGATGGTACATAACGTACTGTTGATAGCAGGTAGTTCGGTGTCCAGTGATAAACACGATTCCTAACATACCACGGCTGTTGATTTGAACTGCCTCCGATCGAAAATTGTCAATACAAAGACATGATGTCAATAATTTTGCGAGATTATAAGTACCCGCTGTCTTCTCGCCAAATAGCTGCGATCAAGATTATTGTGATAGAAGCAATTGACCGCCGAACACCTACTTGCTCTTCTTATACACAACGTGTAAAAATGGATTATTCCTGCTGAGAAATACGACAGCAAATATTGTAATGTGAATTTCTTACTATCTTCCTCGCAATGATTGTTTTTCATCTGTGTCTATTTTACCATGGTTACCGGACCATTTCTGACGATTTTTACTGACAAGAATCAGTTCACAGTTATCGTGGGAACACATTGCAAACACGATCAAAAAATTTTCATCACATGAAAGATTACAGTAATCCCCGTTCCAAAGATGTAGGAAATGTATAATTGGTTGTTTATCATGAACAATCCCGAACTGCAGCCTCTAAATACAAAATGATTTTTCTTCTGAACAACAACTGTTCCCGACAACTTTACAATCGCACTCCGGTCATCACATGACGGTTGTAACCGTACATGTGCTGCCGCCAACGGAAAATCAAAAAACCAAATGTCAAAAAGTATAGAAAAAAATATCAATATCCAAGCAATGTAAAACAGAGTAATTTTGATAGGGTCAATTTATTGTATATTATAAAAAATCTCCAGGCCACTCGGAACATCGTAAGATTATGATCTCACTCGTTCGAATACTACACTCACACGGTAGGGTAAACTGGGAACTCAGATCGTTAGATACTGCTTCCGCCAAGCGAATCCGCTTAGCTAAAGACGGTAAAATGACCATAATTATTATTGCTAGTCTCTGTAAATTTTGCCGACTATTCGTTAGTAGTTGTCGAATTTCTTGAGTTTGTCCGAAAACTATTTCAGTGAATGACGTAAGGTTCAAGACATGTGAGTGCGAACGCAATATCGATATCGGGAAAGCAAAATCAGTCACAGACAATCGAGGAAGAGCATAAGAGTCTATTACATGTAATCTGCGAATTAAATGAATCCTAGGTTACAATGAAAGTAAAAAGGTGATGTTGTGCCCTGGTTGGGAAAGAAAAATTGATCAAAAAAAAGTCAGATAATATTAGAGCAATTTAGTAAAAAACAAGCTCAGAATATGTGTAGAAAAGAACGACATGACGGCAATCTTCAGACCTTTCATCATGTTTCAGTCTGAATGTCAACATTTGATGCTATAATCTATTTCAAGTGTCTCTTTTTGGTCAAATCTGACAGAGATGAAGCAATCGCGATTTAGTTTCATCGCCCCGACCCGACAGGAAATAATGCAGCTCATGGGGCACCTGCATAATCGTGGCATGAACGTATCCAATGGGCGTCCACTGCCTCGGCCATTGACCATGCATCGCCAGCAAACAACGGTCACGTCACGAGAGTATTCTTTTCGCACTCTGTGAGCGGTTGAGTGATTTGGGTAGGCAATTGGATTTGGATCGGACTCGAGTTGATTTCGGCCGAAAACAGTCAGAAAAGTAGTTTTTCGTGCTCCGTCCAAATTGGATCCGCATGTTGCCGGTTTTGTCCATGCACAGTCCCTCGTGGACTATTCAGCTCTGGGACTATTCGCCCCATAGACGAGTGTACATAAGGGGTGTTTCTCGCTTATGTACACGCGTCTATTGGGGCGAATGGTCCCAGAGCTGAATAGCCCACGAGGGACTGTGGTCCATGGCAATCAGCAGAGCCGTGGTGGGAGGCCGTATAACGCCGGGAACACACGGCATCGTACGCAGGGCTAGGCCACTATAGGCCTACTTCCAAAAGAGATCTATCATAAAATATCGTACTGCAGGTCAACATACACATCACCCATTCATAGGCCTACAGATACACAGATCTACAAACAAACAGGGAGAGACAATCTGCTTGAAACCATGAAGCAGTCCGTTTGTTTCTGAACTCATCTGAAACTCGTGTTCAGTAACCGTTGGTCAAGTATTTTGCTCAGTGGTAAGAATCGTTTATTCATTGTTGACATCGTAATCGATCCGATTTACACATCAAATGTTTGATCGTTTGCACCTTTTCGCGTCCCCTCGTGATTGGCAGCTGTTTGAATGCTTTCATCTATTGTTTTGTGGACGCTTTGAACACAACATCGAACCAGTTTTGGCATCAAAAATCAACTTAAAATGGAAAAAATGAGAGAATTTCACTAATAAGGTGATGCAACAAGTATTCACAAAACGTAATATGTTGGAACAGTGCTTAAAAACTATCTACTGTTGATTGACCAATCAGAGTGCTCAATTTAGGGTGTTTTATTTACTCATAAAGCCTTGGTCACCAAATTCCAGAAACGAATGACAGCGCCGTAGTAGAGTACTGTCCAATCAAAGTGAACATGTCAGATTCTGTAGACATCTTGTACATTTTAATATTCAAATTTGGTAACACAGCGGAAACCAGCTGCAACACAAAATCTGCTGTGCCCTAGGGCATTTATATAGTGTGCCCTAGGGCATTTATAGGATGTTCCATTACATTGGAAGGCTATTTCACAAATAAAAGTTTTAATTCATATCCTAAACATGTTACATTGACAAAGGGGACGGTTGACGTAAACACATTGAAAACGAAAATATATCAGTTAGGGGCGATAGTTTTTAAGTCGGATAAAACCCTCGTACTCGGGCTCTTCTGGTATATAAAGTCCAACCCTACGATAAAATGTCTCGGCCTGCGGCCTCGACATTTTATCGTTGGGTTGGACTTTATATACCAGAAGAGCCCTCGTACTCGGGCTTTATCCTATACTTTAATTTAAACCATGGTTGTTGAAAGCTCGAGATTTTCGGGAGCATTCGTTGACGCTGTTACCATACGCCACTCATATTGGATTATGAATGCCCAGGGAGATAGGGGGTATTTATAGGCTCCCCCTGCCTTTAAAACAGACACAGAAACAGAAACACAGGCAGACACAGACACAGAAACAGACACACATAGACGCACACACACATATTATATATATATATATATATATATATATATATATATATATATATATATATATATATATATATATATATGAAGAATATCTATCTATCTGTCTATATCTATATATCTATACCTATATCTATATGTCTATATCTATCCCCATATCCATACTGTATATCTATGCAAAACGTCAGACAAAATCGATATGTATATATGAATCGATATATAAATCGATTTATACATACATGTCGATATATAATATATAATATACATATACATATATATATATATATATATATATATATATATATATATATCGATTTGGCCTGACGTTTTTACCCCGTCAATTAATTATTCATTGTGAGGGGCCAAAGCCCTAGGGTGCTTTGCCCCTATTGTTTTTCCTCGGGATCTTTCCTCTTCATCTAGGACTGAAAGTTACATAATCAAAGAATGCACGGGGGCATTGCCAAAGTGTGTCCATCTTATGTTCGTGACTACGACTACATGAATAGTATAATTCTAATGCAAAAGTTACTGCTATCCTCATTTAACAAAGAGAGGGATAGTTTCTTCTGGCAAGCTAGACGTAACTGTTGTCTCGAAATGGCCAACACTGATTTATAAATGTTTGGTTTTCAAATACTAAGAATTTTTTTGCTATTATGATTTCTTTTTAACCATCTTGAACTTAGTTCAAGTGGTTATAGAAAAAATATGACACTCACCTTCGAAATAATATTCATCCGCATAAGTTGTCGGCGAATTTCCATGGCAGACAGCATGAAACAGCCCAACAGGAAGCAGAATAAGGGTGTTATCATTTAAAGTAATATCGATAATAGCTGCCTTAAAATTTGTGATGTTTTCGTCACGGACGACCCACTCGTCAGAGTTCATCTGTAAGGCAAAAAAGGTTGGTCCCTCCTTTGCAAGACCAATCAGCTCATATGAAGGTCCAACCAAGAGAGAAAGTAGATGTATGCCGTCACTGCTTGCCATATTTTCCCAAGGTGCGTGTAGGCTTTGTCGAATAAAAATAGTGTGGTCTTCGCTTATACCAATGATACTTTGGTTCACATACCATGCCGCTCGAATCACACAGCAACCATTTTGGATAACTTGCCACCCAGGCGTAGCCATGGAATATTTGACCAACAAGGTTTTGTCCGGGTGTATTCCAAGCAGTACATTGCGATTTATATCGATATCTATTGTTTCATCGGTTCCGCGGTATGGGCCAATTATCGTTCTCTCTCTTGAGCTTATACCAACCAACTCGTAATCCAGAGTTACTGCAAATATGTCCACACCTGATAAAAAATCAGGAGCCGCTCGTTTTGCTCTATCGTGGAGATGTTGAACTTGAAGTAGCCCGTTGACGTAGAAATCGTCTGTCAGAAAGGGACACCAGGAATCATTTAATTACGGAAGAGTGATTATAATGTCATTTACTCTGTCAATTAGACAGTGAAAAATCCAATTCAACACCAAAAATATCAATGTTTAAATTCACAAAAGGCTTTATATGCAGTAGTACATAGTTTGATGAAAGTGAACTATTTTATTTTTTATTGTTCACATTTAAACGCAAAATAAAATAAAACTTGCATATATAGAAAAAACACAAACGACGCAATTTAAACTCCACAAGCCCGACACTTTTTCTTCGTAATGTTAACTGTTTTCGAAGTTAATAACCTCATAGAAAACCAATCAAAATTAAGTGATTAGCCTATCCTGTCAACCAATCGTCGTGTCCCAATAACCTTTATCATTGTTGACCGATTATTGATTTCAATGAATCTTGTTATGATTTAGATTACACACAATACTACTGGTATTGAGTAAACAGTTTCAACATAGAGTTTTGTTAAGGATGTTATGTATCAATTTAGATTCTAGCGTACGGGTGCTTTTATCTATTCGTTATGCATAAGAAAGTTTGCAACTTATGCACATGAAGCGTATGTGTATATGCAATTCTATCAACATATGCGTATGCCGTGGCTAGCGTATGGACAACGAGGTCGGCCTTTAGGGAAACTCATTACAATTCGTAAAGCTAGATTCTTCATAAGTATAGCATTATTAAAAGGAATATACCACTCTTCCTCATTTGAAATTTTCCGTTTCACAAAAACAACGCCAAGGAATTTCATTCATACCGCAATAAGTCCTTTTAACTGTTACATTCTTCTCAAGGGGAGGTATACACTGTTTTTCATTTGTAGTTTTGGATCACGTCACTATTTAAACTCAGAAAATTTGTCCCGTTTGGTAATTCAAGAAAGTCAAAAACGGAGCAAAAAACCTATTGATCTGGTCCTCACTCAGATATGAGAATGAAAAACCAATCAAAATCAACCACTTGATACTATGCAGTTGAGTATTCAAAATTTGTGTTACAGTTAAGAAACATTCCACAGTAAGAATTGACACTCAAAAGCATCTTAGTGTTTTACATGTGTTTTTGTTTTTTATTTAGAATCGCCCTGCAATCAGTGTTTACATTAAATGCCACATAAAAAATGAATCAAAGTGGGTCAGCGAATGACGTCTTTAAAGAAAACTAAGTCGAAATAGTGTTTACTTTGTACTTCTGTATGGAATTAAAATCACAACAACATTTTGATGTGAATTTTTAGACCCATTGTCATAGTCCATGTAGTAGGAGATACTTATATTATTCCTTTATTATTATTTTATTATCTGTTATTAGATCTTTAGCTACGTATCAACCTGACATTTCATAGTGGTTAGAATTAACCGAGAGGTTCTGTAGCCCTGACATTGATTATCGTACCGTAGGTTTTGAGTTCGATCTAATCGAAAAATTACTTAAGTCAAGTTGTACAGACAGTCGAGGTTTCTTTTTTGTATGCTCAGGTGTCTTTATCTACGTCCTATAAGGTTACTAGCCTCGAAGGAGAAAAACTTAATTTTTCGCTCACGTTTTCCATCATGAAACCGTGGATCACCGTGCAAAGTGTTGTAAAAGAGAAGCAAATTATGTATTTACACACACTTATTTTGGATTTTCAAATTTTCCAAAAACAACACAAGACTGACAATTTTCTCACGGAAAAGGGTTTAAATGTGCCCCCACCTAAGTGGCAGATCAATAAGAATTGTATGAATTTAACAAACTGAATACCTCAACATCAAAATCAGACACAAAGCTACAGATATACTAGATTAGGCCTAATAGATCTGGTTTACCTTTAGTATGGTCTTCTCGTTTTTCGTCGACCACTTCCATAGTAATTGCAAAAACTGCGACCATTAAAGCGTAAGTGCACATCAGCATCAAATTCATGGTTTCCATTTTTATACTGACAAAGCATAGATAAATAAATAATTAAATAAATAAATAAGTATATATATATATATATATATATATATATATATATATATATATACATATATACATACATATATATGTATATAAATAAAATATATATATATATATATATATATATATATATATATATATATATATATATATATATATATATATATATATATATATATATATAGGATGTGCGATCGTAAGATTTAGTGTAACGAACATATTTATAGACTTCATTGCTGTAAACTAGCCAAGTAAGTTTTAAGTTTGTGTTTAGGTCATGGGAAATAAATCTTTAAGACACGGATATAAATAAAGAAAGCCGCAAAAACGCATTTGAAAGCACGATTAAAATAACTCACCTTAAACTTAATTCCCAGCGAGTGTCAGTCTGGATCACGCTCAACTCGTTTATGAAGCAGTGTCTAACCGAAGCACGATCATGTTATAAAGTGAGGTTTGAGATTTATCTGAATTGATAAAACCATTTTGCCACAAGCAACCTCGATGAACCACACCCAAGTCTAAAAATTACCGTCACGGCTTTAGAACGCTATCTTAGATTACTTTTAAGTAAAGACAGACATTTTACAACAAATGTTCTTATTATTATGTTAATACATTTAGAATAACATCCGTTTCAATTACATAAATACATATTTATCGATTATAACACGCTTCTACCGCTAGCTAACGACCTTCGATGGTAAGTAATAAGGAATAATATAAGACATCTACCAACCTCCCTCCCTCCCTCCCTCCCTACCTACCTCCTACCATCTTTCTACCTACCTACCTACTACCTACCAATCTTTCTACCTACCCACCTACCTACCTACCTACCTACCAACTACCCACCCCTAGCCACCTACCTATATGTACATCCCTCCCCATATACCTACTCGGCTACCTACCTACATACATGTAGCTACCTACCTTAAATCCTACCTACGCACATATGTATATACATACACATAGATACATAGATACATAGATACACACATAGATCCATACATAGATCCATAGATACATAGATACATACATACATACATACATACATACATACATACATACATACATACATACATACATACATACATACATACGTACATACATACATACATACATACATACATACATACATACATACATACATACATACATACATACATACATACATACATACATACATACATAAAGTTGTCAGGCTTGGGTTCATAGATCGGGAATTATTTTCCTCCTTTTATCCTTATACAGAGCAATTTCATAGCCAAAATTAACAAATACTTAAGCACAGAATAGCGACTTCATTCCATTTTTCAACATTTTAAGATATTGTTCTCAGCTTTGCTACATCTCTAGCAACTTACAATGTTGTTTAGTGATATGGCCATCCGTTTTGCCGCTAACAGGCCACTTCATTTTATTTTTTAACGTCAGAATGCAACAAGGGACTTTGATTTCATTTTTAGTCAAAAATGCTCATTGAACATACTCTAAGATAACCGATGTATACTACACTAATGGTAACAAGCATACTATTACAAACTTTAAACTCTCTTTTCAGTAATTCATGAACCGTTCCGTTCAAAAGCTGCTGTTGATTTCTCTTTGAGTAAAATATTATAGTCGTGGAAACACTACAATAACGCCTTACTTGTTCCACGATCAACAATACAATGCCTACATAATTTTTACACGTACAAATGTACGGGCTACATGTACCTTGTCTTAAACTTCACCCCAAAATGACGCCTTTTAAGTCAGAGACGGTAAAGGCATGTATGTATCTAAGTATGTATCTAAGAACACGGTTCTAACATATCAAGGCTATTAAAATCAATTTGGAGTAATATAGATTCCTAGTTGAAAGTTTGAGGGGTCAGACCTTCACTCGCATGGCATCAATTCATTCTCAGGTTTGATGACAGATGTTGTTTCAGAAGGAAGGGGAGCCGACCTTTTACAAAAAATGAATATCAGAACTAATGTAAGAGCCACACCTTTGACTAGCGGCGATATTCCTGATTTTGCTACGGGTACCTTTACATTAAGGTTACAGTCCCCTCCGACCCATGGACAGCATGGCCTTTGTTGTAAATATGAACCGCCTTTTCGATCCCTATTTTTTTCTTCTATACATCTTTCAGTCATGTTCGTGAGTATTTCTTTCCCAAGAACTCAAAATGATTGCGTTAACATTTCGCAGCTTTAATCCCAAATTGAAAGTCGGACGAAAAATGATTTGTACTTTCGGCTTGTGGACAAAATTCAAATGAATTTAAGAGATACTACATATACTTCCTCGCCTTTGCTTTATTGTAAGTGAAAATTTCATCGGGTCTTCACCCAAAACGTATACTACAGGCTGTTGGTATTGTACATGTTTTCTTATTATTTTTTAAATTGATTAAGTGGTCGATGAAAGAAATGTCGAATGTCATATTCATACAAGGTTTCAAACACGCTCACTATCGCTCGGCCTACTGGCAGACTTTAGATACAATGCACCTCTAGGACACGCAGTCGGACTCTCTATCGTTCACTGACAATTCTTTCCTTCTCTACCTCAGGATGTTCCTTTTAAATCTCTTGGCATGAGAAAACTTTTTAAATTTTAGATTTTCCAATTATCGAAAACTCTATTTTTTTAAAGAGCTAACAAGGAGAAGGCGGCAATTTTGAATTTCAAATATCCGTAAATCTTCAGTAATTTGTTTCTTTAGCTCAAAAATTTGCGCGGTAAGCCGCAATTTTTATTCTTGATTTTTAAAGAGAACGGTTGACAGAGTCCTTGAGGAAAGTTTGAGCAAAAATTCAAGTCTTTAATTTTCAAGGCGCATAGTACATGAAGGTAATACGCGTTTTGCTAAAGCCTTCGTTATGGAAACATGTCGACACATTATAATCAGGAAAACAAGGGTAACGTTATAAATTTCGGGATTACAGGATAGGGTTAACTGTATTTTCGATTTTCAATACTGCATTTCAACAGTTAACAAGACCAGCTATCTGAATGGAAGACTTTAAGCCGTGTTATGGGACATGGCTCACAGCCGAACATTTCAGTCCACAGATACAGGATAGAATAGTACAAATTTGCACGTCACGACATCTGTAACCGAGGCAAATTTTATTAATGCAATACTTTGATGTTGCAGTGATGTTAGGCTGTAGAGTCTTTTTCAGCTAAAGTTTGAATCACGAATACATTCAAACAAGGGCTAATGATTTTCATTAAATATGTAAAACTAAGTGCAACTCTGTTCCTTTCGCTTAAGGAATAGATAAAGACAGCCAAATTCTGTGCAAACTCGCTACCTCGAGCTCATGGTGAGAAATTATCAGTTAAGAAGAGAATCTGACGGTACCTTTTACACTCAAAGTGTGTCAATTTGTTGGAAAACGTCAAAGGAAGACCTCCCAAAGGCGCGGCCTGAACTCTGACCCTCCTTAACAGACAGTGCAATGATGCATCTTTACTAGCATGCCGTGGTGTAGGTACGACGCCTTTTACGTCGTTGATTGTCGTCGATTGCTTCTTGGCGATCTTTGAATGTTACCCTGGGTTTAGTACAATGAATCGCAGTTCTGTCGTCTGCTCGTTGGATTCCTTCAATGCATAGGTCCAAGTGAATTTTTTTTCGAAAATAAAATACGACGTATTTTATAAGCAATCTGGTATCGCTTCAGACGTTGAAAGAGGCGCACGGAAATGTTATTAAGCCACAAGTTGCCAATCACAAGTCTAGCAGGAAATGGCGCCAATAATTTAACAATGTTGATTAAACAGCCTTTGGATTTGCTCTCAGATGGAAAACAGAGTTACAAGCTCTCATGCAAACTTCTACCGTAAAATTTTTGGTTATGTATCAAATTCTTATCGGAAGACAATTTCATAAGACGTGTTTGATACAAATGCACATGTTTCAGCAAACTCATGCTTGCCATATCTAGTTTATACCCCTCAAACTATGATTCTATGACTACTATAATCCTCCTGTTAAAAGTATATTTCATATTTTTTACACATCCCTGTAGCAAATAAAACAATTTTCATACAAATTATTGCCTTTTGTATTGTGTCTATGTAAAAAGGTGGCAGAACCTGAGATTAGCTGTAATTTACGATATAAACTGTTTGTGTATGGGGTACGTTTTGGTCATATTCCATGAAAACTATGACATATGTTGCATATCACAATATTGCATCTTAAAGAAGAGTTAATATGGTTTTTGTTGATGCATACAAATCCCAATGCATACAAATCATAAGCCAGCTTTTGTTAAATAGGCTTAGCAGAGGACTTACAAGAAGTCAGGTTTGACAAATATGCACGTTGGTCGAAAAATTGTGAATTTAGATTACCCTTCAAAATATGTCCTAACAGCAATTGCATCCCTATATTTTTCCTCTTAAAATTCCATATCGTATTCTACGGATGCCAAGGCCCAAAGGCTTTTAAAAATACAGGTTTGTTATCCTGTGGGGGATTCACGTAGACAGTCTCCAGCGCAACGCTTTAGTGGAAGGTCAAATATCATCACATCGAGCCAATTGGCAAATTCTGTTGAAATGTAAGTGTAGAGTAAAGCGAACGGTTAATACATAGTGTAGTTGTTATTTTTTTTCTATTGTAGTCACATTAAACAATTGCCATTGCAATTGAAAAGTAAAGCGTTAAAAGAAACATAACCGTCTGTAATTTAAAGCCACTAGCGAAGCAGTATGTATGTCAAAATTCCCGTTTGAAGACCTGCAAAGTCATGCAAAATTTAATGTTCTGCCCACATGCACAAATGAAGGTACAGGTGTACGGCTCTAATGTCTAAATTTTTTTAGTCAGAATTTTTCATTCTTGTGTTTTTCTTTCATAAAACCATTTTCATCTGCGACATGGAGCCGACCAACCCAGTAAATGGTTCCACTTCTATGAATCAGATTCAAACCCTTTCATAATTACACTGTAATTTACTGAGAGACTTTGAGAGGCTCGGTTTGCTGGCGAAAAAGCGCCGATCAGCTTAACACCCCCATGTTGATACTGATTAGTATTATGTAAGTTCATTCAATTATTCAATTATTTTGTCCAACCAGCTTTCACATGAGAAAAAGTACCGCCAGAAAATGACTGGTCTGCCTTGCTGTTTATCTATTCACATAAATTAGTATAATGACAAGTTAGCCTAGATTAGCCAGGTTACCAAACCCTCCTTGACTGATTCCGGCGGTCTGCATGCGCATGCTGTGTTCTCTCAAAAGGGTATTTATAGCGCATCGAGCCCGTCACCGTTTTAATCCGATATCTGATCAATCAACCCGAAAATATATCCGATAGCCTAAAAAAAACTCGAGTTACTCAAGTTTTCCTTCCTTGTTTCTTTATCCTAAGTCAGTGTGGTCCGTGCCTAATGGCGGCCAGGTAAAATTCTAATATTTCCTAAAATCGACGATTTCGGTTTTAGGCGTAATTTCAATTTTTTGGGTTAGTTCTAATTCAGATATTGCATGTTTTTGTTCTCACCATTCCGAATTCGACAAGATTTTCGAATTTAGTTTTGTCGATATGATCTCGAATCTCAAATTCGTTGTCTAAATTCAGAAATCAAAATCAGGAAAAAAGAAACGAACAACGTTAAATTTTACAAGGTGCTAGGGAGTCTCGCGACAGATTGTCACATTTGGATGGCAACAGTGTAGCGAAGATCAGAGAAAAGCTGTTATGATTACTGTATTTTACTAGGCCTATCTGTCGTGTTTTAATGGCAGTAATCTTCATTATCACATGAACTGGCCCGAATACGCCACCTGTGTGACATACCACAAGACGAATAAGAAATCCAAATTACCCCTGTCCTGCGTCAACAACCGGAACTTTTTTCCTGCACTTCGCCTTGACGCTTTCATGCACAGACCGGTCTGTCGAGATCGACGCCCTGATCTATACGTGAGCTAATGCGATAAATTCAGACATGGAAACAAAGAAGGCATTTCCAAAGAAATTTCGAGTCTGTAAAGCTTTTGTAACTATTCTAAAGAATAGAATGGATGTGCCGTCGCAGCTAGTGCTCCAACGTTAACTCGGACGGACGGATCAACGTCACTGTGACACGTTGAACCCGTTCTAGCTATAGACACGATGATCGTGTTGATAGGCGCTACCCGTTGAACCTGACAGCTACGCCTCAACGTAAGTTAAATTGAATAAATAGTACCGTATGATCTTCGGAAAGCGACATACAAGGCAAAAAACATCAAATCATTCGACGAACAACAATAAATTTCCTTCATCACATAAAAATTCCATAAATTTTCGATCGGAAGCGTAGCACTATAGCGGAGACATCAGCAGTCAGGTATAGCTGTAGCCTGAAGTCTTCAGTGCACACCGAGCAGCGCCCAACGCTATGGATGTATCGAAAGCTGACACGGACAATAGAACAGTGTTTCCGTCAAGTGACAAAGTTG